>NW_026623921.1:133786-135329 GCF_030028575.1 Malurus melanocephalus | reverse complement strand
TGTGCCAGGAGCTCACTGTGCCGGCAGAGCTCACTGTGCCMGGAGCTCACTGTGCCGGCAGAGCTCACTGTGCCGGCAGAGCTCACTGTGCCAGGAGCTCACTGTGCCAGGAGCTCACTGTGCCGGCAGAGCTCACTGTGCCAGGAGCTCACTGTGCCAGGATCTCACTGTGCCGCCAGAGCTCACTGTGCCAGAGCTCACAGTGCCAAAGCTCGCTGTGCCAGGAGCTCACTGTGCCGGCGGCTCCCGCTCGCCCTCAGCCATGGCGCGGCCCGGGGCGGGCAGCAGGCGCAGGGACCGGGCGCTGCTGGACATCCTGATGATGTGCGGGGCCTGCACCCACGTGCTGAGCAGCTGGAAGGCGACCAGCTCCAGCACTCGCCCGTCAAAGGCGGACAGCAAGTTCACGGGGGCCGCTTCCCTGAGGAACCGGGGAGACGCCACGGCCTCGGGGATGCTGGTGTTGCCCAGGAAGAAATCCATCAGYAGCTGCTGGCGCAGACAGTCCCTCAGGTACAGCACCAGGTCCTCCAGCCGCTCCACCAGGAACCGCTCATCCCAGGCCTCCAAGGGCCCCCGGAGCAACAGGGAGAAGAGAGCTGTYTTCAGAATGTAGGAGGAGAGCACCCAGCCCCACTGCGAGCACAAGGGCTCCTCCAGGCTCTGCCCGCGGAGGTCCCGCAGGCCCTTGAGGATCTGCAGGCACTTGAGGTGGCAAGAGGAGGCCGGAGCCTGTTCCTTGAGCCAGCCCAGCAGCCGCTGCTCCTGACGCGAGGCGTTGAGGCCCCACAGMGCCTCGGGGGCCGGGGAGGCTCGGGGGCCCTGGGGCGGCAGGGCTGTGAGGTAGAGCGCGTCGCCGAGCGGGATGGCCGGGATGAGGCGCACGGCCATGGAGATGTGGCAGCAGACATAGTCGGAGCAGGGCACGATGTGCAGCGTGGGCGGCTGCCCGGGGCAGTTGGAGAGGCTGACGCGGCAGCGCTCCTGTARCCGGTAGCGCACAGCGCCCAGGCACCGCTGCAGATGGCCCTGGAACCAGCGCAGCACCAGCCCGGAGGAGAGGTGGCTGCGGCCCTGCAGCTCCACGCAGAAGCCCTCGGCGAAGGGCCGGCAGCGCCGTGTCCAGCCGTCCCTCGCCCGCAGGCCGCAGAGGAAGGCGCCGCACGGTCCCGGCCCGTCGGCAGAGCGCGGCTGGGGCTCCAGGTGCGGCGGCAGGCGCAGGGGCACCAGGATGTCAAAGCAGTCGGGGCTGCGCACCTTGTGCTGCTCGTAGGCGCTGCCGATGCGCACGAAGTCCCCGCGCAGGCTGAGGGCCAGCGGGCCGGGCTGCAGCCCCTGCGCCTTGGCGGCGCTCACCAGCTCGGCCACCACCCGCCCCACGTGCGCCTTGCTGTGCCCCAGCACATGCGGCGACACCCGCAGCTGCCGCGCGTGGAACCGCTCCAGGGCTCCGCGCCGCGCCCCCGCCGCCCACCGCGCCCCGGCACGCCGGGAGCCGCCGCCCGCCGCCCCGCAGCACCGGGCGAGGAGGCAGCCGAGCAGC
>NW_026623921.1:130864-132736 GCF_030028575.1 Malurus melanocephalus | reverse complement strand
TGTGCCGATGTGCCGATGTGCCGATGTGCCGCTCTCCGCCCGGCCCAGCCCCGCAGCCCTGCCCGCGCCGGGCCTGGAAGGGCAGCGAGAATCGGCTCCGTGCCCCCCTCAGTACAACAGCGCCCAGCAGCGCGTTTGGGGGTAAAACTGCCCATTTCGGGGGAGCGCTCCTGCCCGAGCTGCCGTGCCATGTCACAAGCTCCACACTGCACGTTTTTCCTCAAATCAAAGTGTTGCAGGGCTGTCCCGTTCCCAGCCCCGCCTGAGGGTCTCGGTGCCAAAGGGGCACCAGGGTGTGTGTGGAACTGCTGCGCTACCGACCGCTGCCTGCAGCTCATACAACCATTCAAAAGCCTTGGGATTTTTACCTTGTGTCCAAAATATTCAGACATAAACAAATTAAGATAGAAGAAATAATCCCGGGGGTTAAATCTACACAGCTATTTGAGATAATTTTTAAACACATAGTTTGCTGGSACTATGTTAAACTCTCAAATATTCATGGGGACAGGGTCATCATCCTCAACTTCTGTTAGCTTAATAAATATTTACAGAGTTTTGAAGCTGTTTGGTAAAGTTTAGGGACCATCTGTGTAAGCATTCTTGTCAGTTTAATTTCGGATGATAAAGTTCTCATTGCTGCATCTGCACAGTGGCATGGGATGGCTCCACAATGGTGAAAAGCAGTGCTTGAACACAAGAGACTGAACCCAGCAAACTGAAAATTCTGTAACAAGGAATGGGTCAGAGAATCAAGAGATGTGCCATACAAATGGTTTGGTTTGTAATTTGTGTTCATATGAAACAAAATATGACTTCAAGTACATAAAAATCATATTTGGCAGGAAGTGGCTATGAAACATAAGCTAAGATGCTGCACACAAAGTCAAACTAGGTAACCAAGATCAAGCAGCCTGAATTAATTCACAGGCAACCAAAGGAAGGTGAGAGTCAAGAGTACACTTGAGAAGTACACAGAGAAGTCCTAATCACTCCAACTCTGACTCATGGAGTCACAATCAGGAGATTTGGAATTTTAAAAATTAAAAATAAAGCAGATGTAAAGGCAAGAAATCCTAGGCAATTTTATAACATCTGAGCCAGCAAAATGTTCCATGCCCTACAACCAAAAGCACATTTTCTGACAGCTCCACTCAGTTAAGTCCACAGCCTTGCTACTCAAAAATATTATACCCTACAACAGGATATCTTGCAGAGAAAACCCAGGAAGTAAAAAGCATCTTCCTTTCCCAGTCCTTGTTTCATGTTTTCCTATATTTCTTCCCAAGGCTGAATGAGGGAACAGAAACATCCATTGTTCTACTTATTGCCATCACTTCACTTTGTTCCGCGCCCCCAAAACTCCAAACTGTTTAAATAACACAGCTGTTCTGGTATTAAACCAATCCTTCAAGATATTTTATTGGAAAATACTGTTGAACTCTGTGAACCCATGGCTCATACATTAAATTTTTACTAGCCTGTGGTTTTTTTCACYCTCAAGCCCAGCATATTTCACATGCCTTTGGGCCTTTTTCCAGGCCCACTGATTTTGCAAGTCAGGCTGCACTCTTCTGGTGCAGGGTTGATTTGRTGACTGCAGGGCCACACTCTGGAGACAGCCAGCCACATCTGCAGGAGCTGGCACGGTCCTTGGTGCCTGCTGCCCACGGGGGGACCCAGAGCTTCCCAGGCAGCCACGGCCCCAGGGGCTGAAGGACATGCAGATGTCACCCCAGGCTGCAGATGTCACCCCAGGCTGCAGATGTCACCCCAGGCAGGGGACAGCCCAGGCTGCAGGTGTCACCCCAGGCAGGGGGACACCCCAGGCTGCAGATGTCACCCCAGGCAGGGGGACAGCCCAGGCTGCAG
>NW_026623921.1:126163-130395 GCF_030028575.1 Malurus melanocephalus | reverse complement strand
TGTCACCCCAGGCAGGGGGACAGCCCAGGGACCCCCTGGCTGAGAGTGTGTGCCTGGCAGTGCAAACACCAGCTCAGCAGGGGCTTCCACCTGCCCAGGCAGTGCTGGGGCACTCTCTCAGTCTGCAGGGTAAYAGGTTGTACCCTAACAATGTGACCTTAAAATCAGAACCAGAATGAATCCATATACTGTTTAAATTACCAGCTAGTCCTTTCTCTTCTCCTCAGCCAGAGGCAAGGYGAAATCTGTAGAGCCTGGGGCTGATAAAAATGGCCAATTGCCTTTTTCCTGGGACCTTTGCTGCTTCCTGACTCCCTGAGCACAGGGTGAGTCTCTGGGAAAAATGCTGTATACATCAGAGATGGGAGACATCCCAGAGTTGCTCAGCTTTATGAAGTTTTTAATAGCAGTTGTGTACTCAAGAAAAATAATAGGTTGCACACTAATAAACATGACTTCAAAATTGTGACCAGAGAGAATTAATAACATCAATTTTTACTACCATTGTTTAAATCACTCATTGTTTAAATCGATGTTATCTAAACACTCACTGCAGAATGTCCCATATACAGGATATCCTGCTCACTAAATAATGTCAACTGACATTAATATAGACTTATATTATTTTTATTACACATTTTAAATGAGTACTCAATGTGACAAAGGATGGCTGAATCAAGTGCTTAGTGCAGAAAATTTTAAAAGGCTGAATAAAATAGCTTAGTCTTCCACAATTTCCATACACTTTTGTGTCACAGTTTATTGCTACAACTATTATGGAAAATACAA
Source organism: Malurus melanocephalus (assembly GCF_030028575.1). NCBI lineage: Eukaryota > Metazoa > Chordata > Aves > Passeriformes > Maluridae > Malurus > Malurus melanocephalus. The sequence goes on along the minus strand of NW_026623921.1, from coordinate 129,606 downwards.
CTATTATGGAAAATACAACTAAATTCGTTCTGATAAAAATATTGCAGCTTTGCATCCAAGTTGTATGGCTGTCTTCAAAACAGAATAAGCTGGTGTCTGCAAAGAGAATAAAAGATTAAATACATCTACTGAAGTGTTTCACTTAAACCAGTCTGTGATAAAGAACAGTAAGCGCTATTAAAAAAATCAAAGTAAAAACAGAGCACACAAAGAAAACTCCACCTGTATCTGCAGTCTAATCTATCCTAGAGAAAACTAAAYTTTTATCAACTTTGCAAAATAATTCCTTTTCTATGCAAATGTAAGTTGAAAGAAAAACAGGAGAGAAGTCACACATTCCCCACAGAGTATCCAAGGGAGTATAGAATTTAGTTAAGYATTTCACACTTCCTAACAAGACAATACCATTAGTTCCCAGCTGTATAGCACTTACTAGCCTTATCTTCAAAAATATTTCATCTAAACTCAAATTAAAAGAAAACCTAAAAATTTGCAGAGAACAYTTCTTAGGGAAAGAAAGCCTCACTTTATCACTCGACATGACTTTCAACAGATTCAGTTCAGTTCTAGAAAAAAGRAAGTTATAACATGCAGGACTTTCTTATGTGTTTCTTAGGGAAAGAGTATCAAGAGCCTTATTTTCTGCTTCTCAAAGAACCACATCCCAATCTCTGTGTAAGGAAGGTAGAAGCACATCTACATCTCACTGACAGCATGAACATTCTACTTACAGCTTCTGCATCGTGCTCAATCCCAATGTCGTGGTGCTCCCGCTCATCATCCCGGAATTGCTTTATTACCTTTAAAAAGAGCAATTACTGACTCTACTTTGCAGAGCAAGCAAGGCAGCTATTGCACAAAACCAGATGCTCTRGACCATTGCGTACACCATGGCAAGCCACAGTCTCTCAAAAACCTGAACCTCCAATTCAGCAAGAACAGAATTATTTACAGCATTCCCCTAACCTAAAGTTCTTTTAGTGAGCTCCAAAAACATCTTTAAGTTCAAGCTGCTGTGTTTCACAGTTTAAAAAAATCCTAGTCATAGTAACTTTTAACCCTAGTTTCGCACACCTACATTATTCTGACAATTTGAATAATGGAATTAAGATCCCCGCCTTTCCAATTAGTAAGAGTGTTTCCCTGTAAGCCAACCRGGCTTTTGTCCACTTTAGCACACTCTAATTGTCTCCTAATTTTTCAAATAGGCTTAAAGGATTTTCTCTTGCCTGCAGATAACCAGGACTGCTTAATGAAGTGCTCAGCACTTACAGACACCTAGGCACTGTCCCTGTCCAACAGCTTCATGCTGCTTTTAGTTTCCTCACACTGACTGKGAATAAACTCACGGCGTAGATTTTTCTCTTTATTTTGTGCCATCTCTACCTATTTCATTATATCATTATCTTCAGGGATGCTATTTCCCTTGTGGACCTCTGCACAACTTCAGTTACTTCAGATACTATTTCTGTAACAAAAGGATGCATCTGGAATAATCAGATTTTGCTACATTACACTACACACAACTGAACACACTGTCAGCCAGCAAGACTGGAAATGAACCAGCTCCATGTGCTGCATGTAAAAACAGGCCAATCTCCCAGAAATACCCTACAGGAATGTGTCCARTTTGATGCCTAAAATGCCTAGGAATTTATTTTCTCACAGAGCTGACAAACATCAGTTGCTTAAAAGCTCCAAGCAGCCTCCAGGACTAGAACAGGAGCAGGGTGCTGCTTAGCAGTGGGCTCAGTGTGATCCAAGCAGTCAGGAGCCCAAACCCCACCCTGGGCTGCACCAAACCAGAGCGGGCAGTGKGGCAGGAGAGGGGCTCACCTTGAGCTCAGCCCAAGCACKGGGTGCCACTCTGGGCCCGACAGGTTRAGGAGCATGAGAAGSTACTTGAATGCCCTCACAGGAGGGCAACACAGCTACCATACAATCGTATTTCCTCCTTTTGTCTCCCCTCTAGACCCTTCCTTTCAGCTAAAATTAATCAAACTTAAAGCACAATTCTTCCACTCAAAGAGGAAACGGTGAATTACTGAAAGCATGCTGAAGATAACCCAACAAACGTTTTAATTGTGGTGTTTGATCARTTTAGTCATCATGAAGGAAAAAGCATCGTTTATTTTTAATACTTTCTGTTGACTTCAGCATTCTATGTGACACAACAAAAAGATCTACTGTAAATTTTATGAGCACATTACTTTTAAAAGACTAAATCCCATCAGATGACTCAATTAATTTGTTAAACTACTTTTWAAGTCATAGTTAAATACCTGCAATAGCTCTTTGTAAATTTCTGGATCTTCTTCCACTAGAGTTCGGATCTGGTTGTTGTAGTGCTCCGATATACTCTCTTCCACAGCCACTGTGCAAGCCATTGCACCCTTCTTTCCMAGTAAAGCACTTCCAGCCCCTGTGATTGGGGTACCAGACACACACTACAATGAAATCTGAAGCAATACCAATCATTTCATACAACTGAAGCCTTCACAGAACAACAACAATAGTAATTATACAAACTCACCTAAAACAAARCCAGCTACATTCCAGAAAGGCAATAAAACAGTTGGTCGAACTCTATATGCAACCATAAGTTCACTGAACTTCTTCAGGTGGTCTTTTTCTTGATTCCACATTTGCTGCAAAAGCGCCAGATCACAGTGAAGCATAAAACCACAAGAGGTAAAATTGCCAATAAAACTAAGAAACAGCTGAGGCCACACCTGCTGTGAYAGCTGATGCAATAACACTACAACATCACAGAGGAGAAAGGCAGATGCAGGTCGTTATATGAAAAGGGCAGATGAGAATAGTTACAAGAAGGCAACATAAAAATGTTTGCAAAACAGGACAACACCACAGATACTGCAGCACTGGTAATTCCCTCGCCAGGTAATCCCACAGCTCTTTAAAAACCCACGCGTTTGCAAGTGCTTAGAAAAACACGGACAATGGTGCCATGAAGGCTATGCTCGTTGCCTGTCACCCGGCCGCTGTCAATGAAACGCAAATGAAGCAGAAGCAGCGGGATGGGATGGCTCACCTGGATGACGGGTCCCACACTCGATCTGCCCAGCACGGCCATCTGCCCCGCGTAGATGCGGTTGGCCCCGAACTCGCCGGCATGGTCCACGCGGATGATGCGCTCTAGGACGGGCTTGTTGATGCCCTCCTGAGGCACCCGCGTCCCGCACAACCTGAGGGCGGCCCCTCGGGCGGGCRGAGGCCGCGCACCTGGCGGAGAGACAGAGGTGACGCTTTCAGCTCCGTCACCGCCCGCGGAGCCGGACGGGCTGAGGCGGCCCCGGGGGCGGCGCGGGGGCTGAGGAGCGGGCAGGGAGCGGAGCCGAGCCCGTACCCGTACCCGTACCCGTACCCGGCCCGCAGCGGAGGGGCCGCCGCTGCAACACCGAGCACGGCCCAGCCCGAGCCGC
>NW_026623921.1:112639-125428 GCF_030028575.1 Malurus melanocephalus | reverse complement strand
CCCTGGCGGCCGCGGCGCGAACTGCAGCGCAGCGCTGAGGGCGGGCGGAGCCGGGCCCGGACGGTGCCACAGCCACAGCAACAGCAGGCGCTATCATTAAAAAAATAGCATTTATTGAACGGTAATTTCTTGAAAAAGAGGAGAGAAAACACCCCAAAACATTATATAAAGGACAGTGCCTCACATTAACTATGAGTRCACTAATCCGGATTTCAAGCAATGAACGGAGTTCTGTACAGAAAATCCTTAACCACAACTGCTAAATAAAGACATGGGTGAGTAGCCTACAGGGACATTATGATTCTCTGAGACACAGCAGTTCACCTAAGAGAGAGGAAATGTGAAATTAAGGGGTACTGACACACAGTATTGCCAACCAGTAATTTACTCTCAAATATTCACATTTTAGAACATAGAGAACAGTAGTCAACATGTTCGTACAAGAATAAACCACAAATAATAATGCTTTAAAACATTAAAAAAGCCTTGAAAAGGCGGCTCCACATCAGCAGGGCTGGTGTCCCAGCACCAGTGGCAGTCAGCTTCTCCCCGTGCCAGGAGCTCTTTCACTTGCTTGTTCTGAACCATTTGTGACCAGTTATCCAGTGCTCAGAGCGGAATAAATACCAAACCCTCACCTCTAAAATATTCMGAAAACTGATTTCAAACCTATGCCATATATTCTTTTCCTATGCACTATTACAAAATACTTCCATACATACCTTTTAAAAACAAAGCAAATGAAAGGAGTTGAAAACATGTAAAACCATACCTTTCACCCCTCTCGTGATCCGTATAGCATAATTTGTAAGAACAGTATAAAAGAGTTTCAGTTCTCATCATATTTTACCCAAGTTCACTGAAAAATAGGGAYTTAGCAAATCCCAACAGCCTTAAAACTGTAGCAGCATTAAGTATCCTTTTYTGAACAGCTCTAACACAGTATAGATTTGCTCAAGTTCCAAGTTTTGGAAAATGAGTTCCACTAGCTTAATCAAGAAAGACTCAGACCACAAGCACCCGTTGTATGGATCACAGTGGCAGGGTGCCAGTCAGCTGCTCAGGTTTTAGAAGCTGCAAATGCTTCTGCTGTTATCTTGTGGTTCTAGGAGCTCCAGCAAGTCAAGTTCTTTTGGCTTACATGGTTTTCAAGGACACCTCCGAGCTTCTGTTATCTTTCTGATTAGGAACAGCTTGTCATGACTCGCCTGGAAAGACAGAGTAACATTTGACACGAAYGGTGTTCACACAAGACATCTATGAACAGCTTTTTCTTTATTAGGAATAAGTGCACTCACCACATTGTATTCCCCCAGCACACTCTCAACTACCTGAACAATTYCAAGTTTACAATAGTCTTGACTTCATTTATCTCATGCTRGGTCACACATTAACATTTCTGCACYGAGCCTAGTAAAAACATCTCACACACCTTGAAATGTGAAACCATGCTTCCAAGAACTTGAACAAGAATGAGCAAACAAAAATAAAAAGCATGCAAGGATTTTCAGAATTCACAGCTGGTTTAAGAACCCTTCAAAAAGCAGGAAGGCTAAATTCCTCACCCCTCARAAATCTTTCCCCAGTAATGTTTTCTGTGGACAGCTTGTTAAAAGCACCAAAAAATGGGCTATTTCATAAGTGACAAGTCTCACTAGTAAGGCTTAGCTCTGACTCCAGCAGTCTGTCAGATCACAGCACAGGAACCCTGCCAAATSTGGCAGTGGCTTCAGATGGCCAGAGAGCACTGGCCCTCTTCTCCAAAGGGCTGGTTAGTGGTGACTCGTTCTGCTTTCAGGACCTGCTCAAGCTGGGCTGGACCTGCACTGAAGAACAAGACTGGARAAGATGCAGCAGAAATAGAAGCCTGAAGGGAAGGGTAGGGAGTTGGGCACGTGTCTGTTAGGGCAGAGAAGGAAAYAGAAATGAAGGTTGTGCAAGACAGTGGAGAGGACAGGAAACACAAGGTTCAGGTTCKTGTTTGGCAGAAAAAAAGCCATGCAGATGAGGGGATTGAAGCAAGGCAACAGAGGAAAACCAGGSACACAGCTTCTCAGAGGCATCTCTCATGCATTATGTGCTGCCTGATAGAACCAGACCTTGGTGCAGTTTCAGCTGGTACCCAAGAAAATCAAATCTATGAAGAAATACCATAATGGTTTGGTTGTTTTTCCTGTGTAATTTGAAAAACATTCTTCACTGCCTGTTGCAAACACTAAATATCCAGGAGACTACGAAAACCAATATTCTTCTGCATGTCTCATTTCTGTAGCCCTAACGTTCTCTTTGTTGTGACAGTAAAATGGATCAAATCTTACCAAAACCAGCTGTTCTCTGAGCTGCTCAACCACTCGTTTGTGTGCTCTAGCCAAGGCAGTAAAATAGAACATAATGATGCTGTAAATAACAAATCAAAAAGAGAGGACTTGAGATTTCCTATGAACATAAAAACAAGTTCCATTTAGGAGAACACATAAATAAGTGCTACAAAAGAAAGGGCTGGGTGGAGTCCAAAATAAACCACATGTGTTTTCAGGCATAGAAGTTTTAGAAAGCATCAGGTARTAAGGCTCAAAATTTGCAATTCAGATAAACTAAAATGCAAAAAAATCCATTTAAACTTCAGAAAAAAAACTTTTTTCTTGGAAGACTGGACAAACTCTGGAAAAGACTGCCCAGAGAGATTATAAAGTCTGCGTATCTTTGGAGATACTCAAAATCTAACTAAATATGGTTTCTACTCCACTTGACCCTGTTTTGATTAGGAGAGTTAGGTTAAACTCTCTCTACAGGTGACATCCAACCTTAAAAGTTCTATGAATCTACACTGAATTTTATCTTATAGAATGACTGTTTTGAGAGTTTGGATTTTTTTCAAACCAAGGTTTGTGGATAGGAACTGTGATCACAGGACTTACAGTACTAATTTGCAGGGGGTTCACAGTTAACATTTTTGAGAAAGACACGGTTGAATATGGGACACGCAAGAGGAAATGGGACAAAGTTAATGAGTTTGATCACATGGGCAAAGTTGTAAGGGCTGAAAATTCATATGGGTTTTTATGCTTTTGACTGCAAATGGAAAATCTGGTCTAACAGATGCTTGGTATGAGTTCAGCAAGTGAGGAAAGKGATAAAGCTGCGTAAGTGAATCAAGTCTCCACAGTACTCACCAAATGATCATAAAAAAAGGCACTGCAAAGGCTTCTGATGCCATGCCAAAAAGGACCTGCTGCAGACCTGTTGGAAATGTAACTATTGTAGCTGGAATAACTTCCCACGAAGTGTTAAAATTCCTGAATGGCCCACATGCTTTGGAAGAGGGGATACTGTACAGGAGACAGAAGAGAAAGAACATGTTACACCAAAATGCAAAGATAAAATAATTCAAAACAAGCCTGGCACCAATTTGGTGATGTAATAGAAGTGTCTTACGTCTTTAAAACTGTAGGTTTGGTGTATATGAACTAAGCTATAATTTGACTCTATATACTTAATTCCATTAATAATTCTAAAGTTGTGCATCTGTTTTTACAGAACTGACAACCTTAGMACAAGTCTCAACTTCCCAGAACCTAAATTGCCACTTACCGTGCTATGCTGACTCCCACAGGGATAAAAGCCAAGATGAGCCCAATCAACAGCACCAACAAGAAGAAAAAGTTGGAACTTGAAGCCCTGATAGGCCTAGCTGCAGGTTTACGTGTGTGTTTCAAACAGATCTGAAGAGGGAAGGTAAGACTGTTACCAGWACATCTGTATAGAGCTCCATCCAAATACACTTCCCCAGCAACTGAATTTCCATTCTCAAACATGACACCAGCTACCACACAACCACCTCCTTTGATGTGCATGGGCTGAAAAGGGCTAAGGCAAGAATGCCTCATATTTTGGCATAAGTCAGTGTCTCCTAGTTTGTGTAAGAATTGCATCCAGAGGATCTCACACGCTTGCACAGAGTCAGCTGACACAGCCATTTGGTGKACGATCCATGGCACTGCCATTGCCTTGTTCTGCCACATCTGCACTGGACACATCCCCTCTTGCTAGACAGAAAGTGTCAGTGATTTTAGAACACTGCATACCTATATTCCTGTATTACAAAAACCACAGAGATGTGCTTAGTCCTGTATCAACCACACACCTTCATTACCTTTTTAATGTAAAAGATGACAAAGTATTTTATAGTTGCTATTGCAGGGAGAAGTGGTGCAAAGAAGGTTCCAATCCAGCAAATGGTCTGCCCATAAATGATTTCCAGGACACTGTCAGAAATTCCAAATTCCTGCAGGCCAAACCACTGAACTAGCTTGCAAGAGCAATGAGTAACTAACAACCTAAAATCAAAGAATAGAATTAGTCCTATATTGAAGTTGTAGTGTTTAGATGCATTCTAACACATTTGGAACACACAGAATTCAACATTTAAGCATTAGGCAATATAACAGAAAATGGCTGAAGAAAAAAGCTCTCAATATCAAAAACTATACAGCCATCTGAATGGCAAACAGATGCTCAAAACACCAGAAATATSTTTATGCTTTGTTTTAAAACTAGTATTGTGGTTAGAAATATGGGGAATTTAAAGCAGAAAACAGAAAATATGTTTCACACGTCATTTGYAAAAATATGCTCACAAAGCAGAGATACGTACATTCTGGGGAAGTCCACAAACAGGGGCACAGTAAGAATCACAATAAAATCAAATATCATCAGTTTGTACATTTCTTGCCCAACATCAGATTCCCAGCACTATAAAAACAAGTCAGGAAAAACAAGATTAGTAGTCCAAATAAACAAGTGAAAAATCTGTCTATCACTAAAGCAACAAATGTCTCAGTTAAGTTCAAATTGTATTAATTTCAACTTCTAAAATATTCAAGTGTTTCAGAGTTCCCATTCCAAGCTTTTCACTTTTTTTTTTTTTTTTGTTTGTTTTAGTTTTGGGGGCTTTGTTTTTTGTGTGTGCTTTGTTTGGTTTTGGTGGATAGGTTTTTTTGTTTGCTGTTTTTTTTTTCTTTTGGGGAAAAGCCTTATCGGAGTACACGGCAATGGCACCATGTCTCCAAAACACAGCTGCCCCAAACAATCCTCTTGGTGGACAGAAGATCTGTGCTAAGAGTTCATCTGCCACTGGACTAATTGTAATCAGAGATCTAGACAAAGAGAGATAGATATGTAACAACTGTAGTGGTTTGCACTAAGCAGTGGGAATCAACACCAGGTATAACATGAACGGCAATCCCAGGGCTGATACTGAATACCCTGCTAGACAAGCAACTCTCATGGCAAACAAATCTCTGTTCACAAGCTCAGAAGATTGAAGATGGAGATAAATCTGCTTACAGGATAGAGTTTGTAATTGTATCCACAGGGCTTACACTTGTCAGAGCCACAGTCAGAGATCTGACTCCACAGCGAGAACAGGAGAACGCCAATATTGGCCAAACGCAGGAAGACACACCTGGAAGAAAGGCAAAACCTAATTCCAAACTTGCCAAAAAAGAGCCATGTTAACACTTGGCTCCCCTTGCAGAGGAGTCCAAGGAAGCCTTGAAAAAAAACRGGTCAGGCAGAGCTTTAACAGAGAAGCCAGCTAGATAACAAACACATTTCTTTCCTTAAGAGTAGGCTAAAATTGCCTTTCACCTTCCCAGCTTTAGGCTACAGTCCCTCCTTGCTTCTTTTCTCAGAACGGCTCTAGATCAGTTGTTTCAGTTGCAGATCTTGATGCTGCAATGGGTTGCAATTCTCTCAGGTACAGTTCTGTGTGTATTTCCATTTCATGTAGCTTCAGGCCTTCTGAGACACTTGGCCAAATCAGAAATACAAAGCATGGACTTGCAGAGTTCAGGTGCTTCAACCCAGATCTTACTGCCCTAAGCTGCCAAACACCAGCTCTTACACTGAAGTATCTTTTACCCCAGAACTTTTAACTTCTGCTTTGAGCAAAGCTGTGCTTCAGCCACTGCTGCACACAYACATTTGCTCATTCAGGGAATTGCTGCACACAAAGCAGTGAATCCACAGCTCCGCAGCCACAAGTTCTCTACTGATCATTTATTCAGGTTGAAGATGTCCAGACCACGCAGCTAAATGGGACTAAGAGAAAAACTTGAACACTGAGACGATTGCACTGCATTGTCATCAAAGCAGATGGTTCCCAGACTTAAAAGTTTCCAACTAAACATTGACCAAACAATGCCTCCTCGGTTTCCAGTGCCAACTTCTCTGCTTCTTTATGTTTCAATATTTACAATACATACAGCCTACCAWGAACAAGTTGTTGAAACATCCAAGGCCACAATAAAAACATCTTTACCTCAAGAGTGTCATCTTGATTTCAAAGGCTGGTGTATAGTCTTCAAATCTGATCAGAAATGAGAAGATCAGAGGACCGATGAAGTTGGCCAGYGTGATCACCATGGAAGGCAAATACTGCACTAAGAGATTAGCCTGGAAGTTTGCATTGTCGACGTCCTGCACAAGAAGAGATGAGGGAAAAATAATACTTAGAGAAACACACCTTCCTAATATAGTGCTACACAGCAGCCTCCCTTGTCCAGGATTCAGGCAGCATCTTTTACTCTGTCTTCACCCTCCATCTACATTTGCACTGGGCAATAAGAATCAACACCAGGTGTGATATGAATGGCAAACCCAGGTCTGATTCTGAATACCTCTAGACGAGCAAGTTTCATGGAAAACAAATGTCTATTCTTTATACAAGCCTGATCACTGCTATCTCTGCAGTTTGCTGCTACACACCCTTGCTTTGTCCTACTCCTTCCACCAGCAACTCCTTCCACCTCCAGGTAAGAGTATTTCYGTGCTTGCACAAAGCTTCTGTTTAAAGAGGTTCAGCTGACAGAAGTTTGTGTCTGCCTGTTGCTAAYCAGCACCAAGGCCACCACGTTTCATACCTATTCCAAGCGCAGACACTCAAGTTATTCTCACTGATGSCAAGCACCTCCCTTGACTTTCCTACCACCCTGACAAGCTCCTCTACCAGCTCATTAGGGCAAGGTCAAGATATCAGCCCTTCTACATARAGCTCTCAGTAAGTGAAACTGTTCYTCAAGYGGTTCAGTGTTGTGCTGCCCACCAGCCTTGACTGAATCTGTCCTAGTGTCATTTCTGATACTTACATTGGAGTTTTCTTGAGAGAAGACAGTTACTTTATAAATGGAGTAAAAAAATCCTGATAAAATGGCAAGAACAATGATATTTATAAATATTCTCAGAGAGTAGATGCGTARCTTTTCTTTCATTGTCCTCTCAGCTATTTTTTGCTTCAATTTTTCTTCCTGCAAGTCCGTCTACAAAAGAAAAAAGAGATGCAAGTTTTTCTTCTCAGATGTCTGCTCTGGAGGCAAAAGTGTGGTAAGTGAAAGAGATTCAGACTCTATGATGAGAAAAGATGGCTGTGAACTTAACTAGAGCAGCAAGCCACTCACTGTAATTTATGAAATCTGTAATGAATGCTTTATGGTTTGAAGTGGAAGCATCTTCTCAAAKGTAATTGTTTCACTACACAAATCTCTGTTCCTAGTGTACAGAGAGCAAAAAGAAAATCCTTGTTTTACCGAAATAGCCTTTCAGACTTTTTTCAGAACCTGATGATTTGGGAAATCTATAGCTGCCTCAGCATTCTGCATGTGCATGTGTGCCAGACACCTGGTGAAAATGTTTCAGTATCTTGTTACTATAACAATGCTCTCACACAGTACAAAGAGCACCACCTGAATTTTATTTCTCCCCAAACTATTGCCTACTGCATTGCACACTTAAAACCCAGAMCACTCAAATGGATCCCTGCAGAGTTACGCCCACAGCTGGGACAGCTTTTCCTGCTGGACTACAGAACTAACACAGGAAGCAGGACTGCAGTGTGAGGAAGAGGCAGATAAGACAAGCAGATAAAGGCTGGCCTCAGTCCCAGTGGATGGGGGAAGGGTGGRTAACATCCGTGCCAATCCTTCTCACGTTGCACCACAACTCCAGCTACCTAGAAAGCATGCAAGAGGATGTGGGCTACACCACCAAAACAAGCTTCTTCAATCCTTCTTTACCTTATTCCCTTATCTGCAAAATTACACAGTTCTCCTTTTAGCTATCTGAACTGTATGAAACCGTAACCACAGAAAGATGGAAGTTACTCACCTGGAGCTCACAYTGCAAACTGCGATGTTTCAGCCGGGCTGCATTTGGATCTGTAATACAGAAGTCCCAGCCTGCAAAGACTTTGTTACAGTAACTCTGAAATGGATCTGCATCATGCACTAAATTCTGCTTAAAGCCTTCCACAGACCTAGAGAAAATGACAACTTTATTTCATTTATGAAAAGGTGTATTTTATCCACAGGAAAAAACCACAGACAAGCAACCTGGTTGATCAAAGGCTAAACAACTCACTCTGTGAGCAAACTGCCACCTTTGCTTTGTACCGGGAGTCTCTGGGATACTGTGAGTGTGAGTCAGCAGCTGATCCTAACTGACACAGGTTATTCCCACCTGCACTTCATCACAGTCACACCTTCTCACCTCACCCCGACATTGCAAAGGAAACTGAGATGGCACAGATAAAACTCAACCAAAAACACCAAAAGAACATCCTGCAACAACTACTGTATAGTTGAAGCACTTTTACATCTGTAAGCATGTCAAATTGTTTTCTCTTTTTTACTGCTCTTTCCCAAGCACAACAAAAGCTACTGTGGCACTGCATCCTCAGGCAAAAGAKTCTCTATTTCCACATAAAACAGCTCTAGAACACAGTACGTTCCTTTCAAGCAGGAATACAATGTACATTGTGCAACAGGTAACTAAACTCCATCAACATCTTTACCTCTTTATTATCCAGAGGAGACTTAAGGCAAGGTAGGCAAATGTAGCCAGCAGGTATGCCAGTGGCAAGTTGTACCTCATGGTACTGATCCATATAGCATCTATTGTGTAATAGCCATAAAACAAACTTGTCACTTCAAGGATTCCCTGTGAAAATGAAGTTGAAATAGAATTCGTAAAAGCAGTAACAACTGCCTGATTAAATCCAACCTGGCATTAAGCAATCATTTCATAAATTTAACATTAGGGCCCCCAGTAAGCTGCAACRGTCTGCAGTTTCTAAATGCTGCTGTTGCTTCTACCAGACTGTAATGCAGGCACTGTGTGCTTAAAATCCCTTTCCTCTCCAATCAAAGAGCTCTAGGACACAAACACTGGGACCCTAGAGAGAAAGCACAATAGGCAGTGTGCTGCAGAATAAYAAGGGRYRGCAGCTGGGGAGGAGAGGCACAGGCAGCAGCACGTGGCCAGCCAGGCCTTGTGGTCACTCAGGAAAAGTAATTTTGAAAACTCCCCTTCCCAGACAATGTGCCCCACTGATGCATATAGATTACCATTTTTTCAAATTTATCAAAGTTTCATTCCACAAGTAAACTTTTTCTTTAACATTTTAAATGTTATGAGAGACACAGAAACTTWATTTAAAAAAAAACAAACCTAATTACTTACAGTGCCACTGAGCAAATCTTGGAGGTAAGTATAGAAGTAAACAAGTCCCTTATTACCACTAGGTTCRTAAATTGTGCAGTTATCTTCTGTCAAAAGAAAGGCATGAAAAGTCACTCAAATGGCAATACCCATTTCATCACAAGATCATGTTCATTCAAACATGCTATATTCTTTTGTTCTGGGAGGTGGAGGAGAAGTTGATGGAAAAGGGGAATCTTACAAAAGCTGTACATAGAGAAGATGTTTACCTATRTACTTTGGAGAAATGTTAACAATGGTATTGTTGAATATTCCATATTTAGAAATGATGATGGGAAGAGTAATAAAACTGAACATCAGGATAAAAATTATAAAATTCAGCAGGACCAGAAAACGCAGGAAGGAGAAGTAGGACTGAATGCCAGTACCAAATTTCCCTGGGAACAAAAGAAACACGTGCCAATAATTAAGATGATAAAATCATTGAAAATACAGAGAGCGCAGATTATAATTTCAGTTACATTGAACAGAAGAAATATTGTTAAAGCTAGTTTTAACTATCATAGACTTGTAGCAATGTACCTGAAATGCAATTTTAATAATTTTCTGCAGCGTATTTCCTTCTACCATATAATGGATTATACATTCAGCAATAATAAGGGAAGAGARTAACTTCTTAAGCACCTATAGTTATATGTGGAACTATGCTCACACAGGTAAAGCTGCCAATAACAGAAGCAACTTTGCAGAGGAGAAAYGGACAGCGGACAAGAAATACCTTCTATGCTGTGAATATCGTGTCGCCARAGCACCAGGTAAGATGACAAGCCCTTGACTTCACCGAGTGCTTTTTTCAATGATTTACTGCTAGYTCTTTTCCACCTCTTCCATCTAGATAAATGTTCGGCATCGGCCTGCTGAAAGTCCCTAAGAATCCAAAAATACAGTTACTGAGCACAAGAAATAATTTTTCATGTATCAGGACTCAGCAGGATGAAGTCTGCCTGCAGCCTTCAGGGGGATGGCTACAGTAACATACACAATCCCTCCCCAGCTGATCCTACTGGCAATAGAACATCAACTTAATTCAAATAGGGCAAGCTCTCTCATGAAAAACAMTCACCTCTCTTGGAGAAAATCCAATTGACAACAAGAGCCTTTTGAAAAATCTGCCTGAAAGTGTCAATTCAATGAATTTGAGAAACACCTCTGGGGGAGCACTGTTCTAACAACAAGCTGCAAACACTGAGAATGTGCCACTGTCTGTCATTTTTAACTACTTCACACTTACAGATTGTCACACTATATGAATACATTTGCATTTTAAAATTTTCTGCATGGCCAGTAACAGCATCAAGGAGAATTTTGAGTGGCTCAGAGTTTGCATTTTATTGTTTCTTCTAAGAAACCGTAAAGCCAGACAAAACTTCCTAGAAACATAGCTTTAAAATGGACTTGTATGCAGAAAAATCTGTTCCAGCCCCTGATGCCACTGAAGAAGGGCAGCAGTTAAGTAAGTACCCATGAGGACACTATGCTGGGGTACAAGACCAAGGTTTCAGTTTTAAAAGGCTGTGTACTCCACCTAACTCACGTGCCCAAGCGATGCACTGTGACACCACTGCCGTGTGTGCTCTTTGTTGTTAAGTTTCCTCTCTCTTCGCAGTTAAAAGTAAAATCAGCAGTTTGGCAGGAAGCTAAATAAAACCTAGACAAACAACCAAACAGGCACCAGATGATCTCAGCTTTAAGAGCAAAKAGAGCTCTTCTCAAGAGATTTCATTCTGTGGAAACTGCAGGCTGCAGTTTGCAGTGTTCCAGACACGCTGCAGAACTGTCTGGCCCATGTTTGGTGTGCATTTTAAACAGAAGCGTGGGCTGCACATTCATCTGAGTTACACTAGTTGAGTGTTCAGCTCTCAGGACATTTATACCAAGCACATTGTGTTGGCAGCTGCTGCACAAATGCAGATCACTGATCRGCAGAAGTGCCAAGAAGCCCCATCAGAATCTCTACATGCTAACATGTGTAAACAAGCCTTGGGACATTGCAACTCCACCTCTCCCTCCAGTTCCTTTTTCTTGAAGAACTGAACTTTAGATACCCAACTTCAAATAAAAATTCAAGGTATCAAGCATTTTCCTTTAGCGTGACCTACATCTTCTAGTGTTTCTTTCTTGTGTATAGGCTATAGGGTTAAACTCCAGGGTCAGGTTGTTTGCCACTGCTCTTGCAAYAGAATAACTCCTGTTCTCCGTGGAGTACCAGACACATTAATTGTACTTCTCTCTCCTTGTTCATAACCAGAWCTACAATGTACCTGATTTAAAAGTGCAGCTGTTCTCTGACAGTATAAAYCCACATCCTCTATCCTCTCCTCAAAGCAGCTTTCAGCCCAGCAGTGAGACATGAGACAACAAGCACAGAAATTCAGGCGGGGCAAAGCAAGGTCTTCGCAATCCCTCCCTTTAGGAGGTTACCACCAGGGGGACAGGAACAGCGCACAGGAAAGAGTATTTAAAACTGAATGGGGCGGAGGGAGAAGATAAAAAGAAGCAAAGATCCTGASAAGAGTTCTTCCAACTACTGAGCCATAGCAGAGAGAGCACAGGGCATTGAGTAAGAGCAGCTGAGCAGATTCAAGAGCAGCAGCAGTTGCATAGCAGCAGGGGGTTGTTCATGCAGATAACCCACAATGACCCTTGAAAACACAAAACCCTGAGGGAAAAAAAACAAAAAAAAAAACCCCAAACCAAACCGGAAAACAGTGAGAAACGTGCTTGATTGCTGCAGGTTAATTGGTTAATCCCCAGATTTGGCTAATTTCTTCCAATTTAACCTACTTCTGCCCCCAGTCAGCGACTCCCTCGTGCCAGCCAAGAGCATTCGGGCACATACTTGTCCGAATCACATGCCATGGAGTGAAAGAGATACAGCCAAATCCAGTTTTGCTTCAGCCTTCCAGCGCACCTGGGCTGTGTTTAGGAAGAAGTCATAAAAAACCCCAAAACTATCAAGGAGGAAAAGTGTGAAGATGAACCTTAATAACGCCCTCTTCTCGGCGATGCTGAGCGGGTACTCCCTGGCGGGGCGTCCATCGCCTCTGTCCCGCAGCAGCGCCCGGGCCCCGCGGCTGCCAGCGCTCCCGGGCAGGGTCGGCCGCCGCTCCCCGGTGCCCCCGCGCCGCCTCCGCGCCGGCTGGCAGCTGGGCAGCTCCTGCAGGAAATCCACAGGTGCGGCGGAATGCGGCTCCTCGGGAAGGAGAAACAGCCCTGCCGAGGGAGAGACGGGGG
>NW_026623921.1:108442-112255 GCF_030028575.1 Malurus melanocephalus | reverse complement strand
CGGTGCCCAGCCCGCTCATGTCCGGGGAGCGGAGCCCCGCGCCGGTGCTGCCGTTTCCGGGCGCGGCGGGGCCGTTGGGCGGCGGCTGCCGGAGCGGGGCTGGCGGGCGGGGTGAAGCTGCCCCGGGGCCGCCCTTCCCCGCCCCGCGCCCTCCGGAGGCGCCCGCKGCCGACGGCATCGTGTTTTGGGACACCGGAATCTTTCTGTTCCTCTTACCCCGGGCTTGTTTTAAACTGTCCGTGCAGATACTCGGCAGGATGTAAAGGCTTCTGCCACCAGCCCGAGCTCTCCGCTGSAAGGGCAGCACCCCCGGGACGCCAGGTGCAGGGCTGGGGGTGTTCTGATTGCTGGGCATCTCTCACGAACGTTTGGCTTGGAAACCGGCTTGTTTCAACGTGCTCCATTAGTATTAATTTCCCCTGCTGGTCTTGGGTGCTGTAAAATCTTACAAACTCGGATACTTGGTCAACTCTCATTAGGTCACAAGCCAAAATTCCCAGCTTGTTCTGTGACTGGATCCAGTAGCACAGRCTGCGGTGGAAACAGCACAACTTTACACTTGAATGTGAACACTTAGGGAGAACTGGAGCAAGCGAAGTCAATGAGGGTGGGTTTTGTGTGAACTTGTAGTAAACGTCTCAGAGAGACTTATTTCTTGGATTAATTCTTTCCTTTTGTGTGAAACTAACAGCATGTGTGACAAAAAAGGAAATGAAACCTCCAGTAATCTCAAAAGCCTTCCGTGGTGGGGGAAAAATAATTTCTAGCCTCTCTTACATTATTCTTCTGATTGTTAACCAGATTTTTCTGAACATTCCTCATCCGCTTTCTGCAGTAGTTTTTAAAGTAAGTCATTATCGGGCTTCAGAATGCTGAATCAGACATAAATGAGCATGTTTCTTCTGTTACCTGTGTGTCACCAGTTAATGTATGTGATTTGCAAATTGCTTTGCTAGCAATAAGGATCTATGTGGGTAATCTGTTTTTAAAATAAAACCATAAAATGTTATTGATAAAAATATAAATTCTCTCAGTAACTTAGATATGCATGTTTCTAATCTGTGTTACCAGCAGAGGTGAAAGGTATATCTTAAGGGGAATTGTTGTGAAATACAGAGATGTGGAATTAAAGCACAGCAACTTCCTTATTGCACCTCATAACTCAAAAAAAAACCAAACAAACAAATGAAGAAACACACTGTGGAGGTGATCTTGCCTTCATGCTGGCAGGCTGGTCTTTCACGATTTGTTTTGATGATCTCAAAGGTTTCTTCCAGCCAGAATCATAGTTCTATGATTCTATTGATAATATGGGGTTTTAGCTATTTTTKATGAGAACAAGCTATAATTTTCCTTCATCCTTCCGTAAGTCACTCTGGAGGCCTATTTTTTCTCTTCTCCTTTTCATGGATCTCCAGCCTGKTTTTTGCATAGTAAAAGCTGATGGTGTGAGAGTGTCAGCAGGATCAGGGTATTTGTAACAGCTAGACTCMTCAGTGACACACATTTGCACAGATGACTGTAGTTCCTTGGTTGAGCACCGCAYTTCATGGGATTTATTTGAACTCTCAGTTGATTATTCCCAAAATTCAGGGTATCGAAAATAAAACTCCTCATAGCATTCCTGAAAAATCATTTAGTGTTGTTCAGCATTCACGCTGAGTGTATGATTCATGTGCCGGATAAGAATGTGCTTTGTACTCACTGTTACTGGTGTCTTGAAGCCACCCAAGCATGAGCAGTCTTTGTGTGGCCCTAAATGGGAGTATTTATGGGGTAAAGCTGCCCTGGAGTGTCATCTGGAGTGGCAGTTTCACTTTTTATTAATGTTTATTTTCTTACCATGAATAACACAAAGAGGAAAGGTGAATAATACACTTGGGGTTAATTAGAACTCTGTGTTCTAGAAAAGTATTGACCCCATGAGAACAAATTTAAATAAAGATCGGAGGAATTGAAACAAGATTGACTTCCCCAGGAATTTTGTGAGAACATTCTCTAATCTTGGGGTTTTTTTTTCCAGTTGAGAAAGCTTTTATGACACTTGGAAATGTTTCAATGAATTTTATGGATCRCAGCAATCCCAGGTGGAAAAACAGGAAGACAGACGTGCTGAGAAGGAGAGAATGGATGATTCTACCAGAGCACAACAGTCACATGCAGGGAATGAGGTAGGTTCCACTTATATATCATTTGTCCAATGTTCCTTATCCTCAAAAGCAGCAGCCYTCTGTCTGTGCTGAGCATTGAAACCAGTGCCAAATTCTGTTTCCTAGGATGCTGGAGGTTGGTCTGTCAATTAAGTAACACCATCCTTTTCCCTGACACCTTCTTTTACATGGTTCCTCTTCCTAAGACCACAGCTCAAAAATGCTTCTAAACATTCAGGGAAGTTGTGAATGATTGCTTTAATTTTGGGGGGATCCCACGTTTGATTCCCCCGATGCCTTGAGCTGCAGCCTGTGCAGCGTGCTGGCCACTCTGGCTCAGTACAGGAGAGCTGTACTGCACAGGGGTCCTCTGCAGCCACGCCAGGAATGTTGCTTTGGGCAAAACGTAATCTTTAAGTAGCATGAGAAAACTTCACTTAAGTCTATGTAGAATGTGTCTGGTACAGGATAAACGTGTTTTACCAAGTTTAGGAGCTGGAAAAGCACCAGTCATTTGGTAAAAGTGACTCTCAGGAGGTATACCAGCACAGCTTCTGAGCACAGAGCAAGTTGATTTATTATCAGTTGGCTTTAATCCAAAGGTTGGCAGGGGTATTTTTCATCTGTTTGTATTTTTCATCTTGCAGACCAGAGAAATTACTTAGGAATAGTTGATAGAAGTTTTAAGATTTGTGGTTTTCTGGGGMGGTGAAATAGGCCAAAATATTGTAACAAGCTATATGGACACAGAAGGAGCTGGGGGTCTATAGAGTATTAGCAAAGCTAGTGTCTGTTTGGCCTCTCATTCAGYTGGAGGGAGAGCACTGGCCTTTGGGAAGGGCCCTGGGAGCACTGGCAGTGACTGTGGTGTGCTGGCTCTGATGGGATCCCTGAGTTCAGCTGCACTAGAGTGGTAAAGGTGAGGCATGAGGCATCCTTGCTAAGCTGCTTTGGGATAGAAGTTCCTGCAAGAGACACCACCCCAGCGCTTTGCTGGCTTCTCWGTGTTGCACCCTGCCTGGTGCTCAGCTGTAGCTTTGCCTAATCCATAATTTTTCATACCTGTGCATGAAGTGGGAAGAAGGGAAAGGAAAAAGACAAGAAAAATCCGTATCTCTGTATCACAGTAAAGGAAAAGTTTCTTCTGGTCCATGCAGAGTACAGGAAGGGCTGGTATTAAATTCCTTGTCCAGGAGCTGTTAGAGTGTACTAATTCTTCACCCTTAGATGAGCCTTCCTTTAATTCAAGTGAAAATTTGTGAGGAAAGTTCATTCCTTAACTCAGGTACAAATGATTAATCCAGGCATAAAGGTAATGCAACCTGTGTCTGAAAACTGTTTCTCTCTGTCCCTTTATTGTGGTGTTATTGGGATCCCAGACCAAAAGCAAGCATGTTTAGATTTGTTGGGGAAGGAGAGAATGTCTTGGAGCTCAAACAGAAACATAGCAACATGTTCCACGGTAGGTAAGAGCAAAGAGCTTCGCGGGATTGTTTATCTCGTCTCTTGARCGAGCAGGAGCGCAGCTCCCCTTTCCGGCGGTCTAATCCCGTGCGCAGCCCGTTCGGGTGGAAGGGAAGGGAAGCAAGGCAAAGCCACTGGCCCTGCGGCTCCCCGGGCACCGGGCCGGAGGCAGCACCGGGAGGAGGAGCGGGGCGGAGCG
>NW_026623921.1:80113-107515 GCF_030028575.1 Malurus melanocephalus | reverse complement strand
GCACGGGTCACCGCAGCCCTGGCCGGTGGCTGCCGCKTACAAAGGGCTGCTGCTCGTTTAATGATGGAGCCGTGAGGAGCTGCGGGCATGTCGGGGATGTACACGGCTCCTGCTCTCCGAAGGGCGGATAACGAGCCAAGGGCTTGGTGTCAGCCTTGCTGCGCGGACCGCCTCAGCTTTGGTGCGCCGTTACTCTCATCCGAGCTTCCTTTGCCTTCGGCTGGAGATCCCGTGGGAGATTAACAGCCACAGCTTCCCTGAGGTATTTAGCCAGTGTGTCACCCTTCACTCCGAGGTGTGGCACCGACCTGGCTGGGATCATAGCTAGAGTGTGACATTTCACTTTGGTGTATGCTGCATATTGGTGTTTGCTGGCTAGCGAATGGATGTGGCACTGTTTTCCAGSTGGCAGGCTGTGAGGTCTTTGTATCACAAGAGGTTTCGGGATTTTGTATTAAATAGGTGGGGAAAATCTCAGGCTTCAGTATTCATGGTCTTTGTGGTCCTTCACCCTGTCACTCCCTCAAAACGCACAGAAGTACTATTTAACCTACAGAGGCTGAAACGTTTCTATGCAGAAGGCTGAATGCACAGCTAAAAGCCAAATCTTCACAYCCAAGATTTGATTGCTAAGCTGCTGTCATTAAGAATGCTCTGTTAGTAAAGCAAAGCTGCAAGCAGTGGCACTGCACGGGAGCTGTGCTGTCCTGTGCCTCCCCTGGCTGAGCATCCCCAGTGKCTCCTGTGCCAGCCCTGGGACCCACAGCAGCTTGCTCCTGCTCTGTGGGGCAGTGGCTCTGGAGTCCTGTTCAAGGTGTGGCTGCGGGTCAGTCCCTTCCATGTGACACAGCCCTGCCTCACGATAAGGGTRGCAGCAGGCTGCAGGTGGTAAAGAATGTCGAAAGGCATCTCTTCTGCGCTGATATGTCAGTACTCCATGCAAAACAAGTGATTTCTGAAGTTTTGTTTTTATTTTTAAATTTGGTGTTTAGGCTTTTGGTGGTCTTCTGTTTGGTTGGTTGTTTTTCCCCCAAAATAAATTTGTCAGAATGACTTTTACCCTGGAAAGTGATAAAGTGCTGAGGTGGTGTGGTATGGCTGTATGGGCAGACAGAAGAGGAACTAGAACTTTACAATGGTGTCCCTGTTCATATTTTGTTGAAAAAGTCTCTAATTGCAACTTGCACAGTCCATAGGTTGTGTCTGTTTGTTGTAGAATAGATCCTTAACATACTAATATGCTACATTGCATTTTAATGGAGCTACATTTTGTCTGGAAAAAAAAAAAAAAAAACGTATTCAGTTCATGTGAAATTATTTGCCAAACAATTTGAAAACTGCATATAAGGGTTTTGAAGAGTTAGGAGAAACCTATGACAAAACTGGTTCTCTTCTTTTGACTGGTTTCCCGTAATCATGTTTTAGTCTCTTGGTATTCACAATATTCTGATAAAAAGAAAAGCTTGTTTTCCTTCAGGGTGCTGTTAAATGCTGCCTGTGCAAATAGTAATGAGACAATATCCTTAACAGGAAGTTAAGCCAGAAATTGCAAACAGAACAATGCTCTTTTTCAGTCCAAGATCATTGAGTGTATGTAAAGCCCTATTTATTATCCAAAATGATCGTATGTGTGGTGTTCATAAGCTTTTCCACTTGAACTGGTGAATGAGACTCCTGTAACTGATACTGCTCATTACGGTGCAATTTGGAGGYTGCAAGTGGATAGGTATCCATTACAAGTGCAGAATAAACAGAGCTTTCTTTGAAGGCAAAATGTCACAGCTGTTGTAGTAAGCAGTGTCTTCTAATAGACCTAATGTGATGGGCTGYCTTTCTACTGAAAGCAGAAAATTAATTCCAACTAGGTATTCAAAAACCGCTTCCTTTTTTTTGGTAAGCAGTTATTTCCTTCAAATATAGGTATCTGGTAATGTTGGTTAATAGACTTAAAGAACTAGTTTTGCAAAGTAAGATTTAGTCCTGCTAAATGCAGAGAATGTGACAATTTGCAGTTTGGAAATTTAGTCACAAGACTGACTTGCACTGATATGAAATGATTCTTGCTTTAGCCCTTTGTCCCCAGAATGGTCAGACTATGAGCTAGGTAATGTTTTTCAAGAGTTAAAGAAATAATGCAGGGTTCTGTTTCTTATTCTTGTTAATCTTGCCTCTCTCTGCCAGGTATACTGTTCTTGCCCTTCAGTTCCCTATTTCTAATTATTTATCGCAATGAATTAAATTTGCACTCGTGGTCAGAGTTAAGAAAATAAAATTAACAAAGAAAGTTGCTCCCAAAGGAGCAAACACAGAAAGTTGCTCTCAAAGGAGCCTCCAGGGAAAGGATTAGATCATTCAAAGTCATTGTCACATGTACTTCAGTCCATAGGAATTGTATCTCTGGGCCATTTGGGTGGAGAAGCAGAAATGTGAGTTGTAGATTAGGGAAAGTACTATGAATTTCACAGAATTAATGAAATATCTGAACTTTCACCCACTCCCTTTAAGCAAAAACTTCATGTGCCACCTCTTTATAGCACTTTGCTGGACACTAAAATTTAGCTACATATTGCAACCAGTTTTTAGATGTTTCTGGAGCACATTTATAGGTGCAAGTTTCTAAACTCAGGTGAAGAAGTTGAATCCTGCTTGAGACACTGCAAACACAAAGTAGCTGACAGTCCTTCCCCAAAGGACACTTATCTAAGCAACCACATGTGATAAAAAGGATTTGACTTGCCAACAAACTGAACAGGATGAAAATACTGTCGTCTTACTGTATTGTGGGGGAATTGCAACAGGAATGTTGAATGTAAAGGAAGAGACAGAGAAATGAATAAGCACAAAAATGGATAAAGAGCAGGCAAGGAGCAGAGCTGGTGGTGCTGAAGAGCAGCTGGAGGCATTGGGAGCGGCCGGAGGAGGGCAGGGAGAGTCGGGCAGTGGATGTTCCTCATGGCACACACACTTCCCTGCATCTTTCTGCCTGGCTGCTCCCATTCTCACCAGGAAGGGCTTTGGGCTTTGGGAGAGTGGGATCTGCTCCTGGTTGGTGCCACTGCACTGTAGGACTGAGAAGTTCGTGCGTTTGGGCTCCAGATCCAACAAGCTCTTGGCAGAGACAGCAGCACGGTCACTGTGAGGGGGATGCTGTCCCTGCCCCTTCCTCAATTTGTTTCTCTCTCCTTTCCTTATGCAAAGGTAAGCACATGAGTCTTTAGTGCTGGTTCATCTCATCTGTCACTAGGAAATTTCTTGTAGCAGAGGCGCAATTTAGATTGTTGAAACAGAATTCAAGGTCTAAAATAGCACAGTTGATGTTGGTTCCTGTAATTGACCCTGCTGACATCAATAAAAACGCAATGGGAGGCCCGGAACAGGTGCTGTTTGTTGGTGCTGGTTGGGTACTTTGGCAAGATACAATAAAGATAAGTGGCTTTTGCTTCCGTGTATGATTCACACTGGTTCCATTGCAAATACATCAATTAGACRTGAGGTTTTCTCCAGTGTAGTGTTTGCTTAGTGTCAATTCACAGGCCCTTTAGATTTTCTGAGAGGCTTTCCTGGTTTGCTGCAAAAGTGTTGAAACTGTTGGGACWGCGATAGAAGAGTAGTGATCAGCACTGGAATCTGCCTGCTGATGCAGAAGGTAAAACTCTGGCTTGTCTCTCAAACYCAATTTTGCCTTCCAGAAATTAGTCTGATTTTTTTCATCATGTAGCTGTGTGGAACATGTTAAACAGGACAGGGATTCATGAATAAAACTTGGGTAACCRTAAAGCCCTGTCTAGTCATACCCTACAAAACTAAACTATCTTTATGGAAATAGAGCACATTCAGCCTTCTGAATCACTTCTTCCATGAGTTCTATTCCCTTCATTCAACATTATTAATGATGTAAATTTGAAATTCACTGTTTATATTGCACTTCAAGATGTGTGTAAGTTACTTTAGGAAATCTTTTTTACTGAGGGATTATAGATAAGGAGCTTGAAGGTCTAAGTGGCTTTCCTGAAACTTGATGCCAGGACAAAGTGCTATTTTGGCAAGACATTCGTGTTTGTTTTATTACATTCTACATGAGGATTTCTGTCTATAGTAGAGCATTTCCTGCACAGGAATATTTAGTCAAGGTTGTTGGTCTGTGATGTAAAGGCAATATTTTTTTTCTGGGAAATGATCCAGAAGTATGAGTCTGCACTGCTTGGAGTTTCCTGGTCTACATCATTACAGGGTTGAACAACTTAAACAGAAAGCACCCACTTGCCATGTATTTTCTAACTTATTTACATATCAATAATGATTAAAACTGCTGATCTTACACCTTTCTGTACTCCAGAGAAGGTGCACAAGATTTGCTTAGTTGTTTGCTGAAATCCAAAAACGTAATCCACAAATGAACATCAATCTGCAAATGGAAGATTTGTTAAGATCCTGCTTTCTTTCACAAATGACCTCTGTCCTCCAGCTATTTTTTTCCCTTCTAAGTATTTTAAAAGAGAAAACTAAGTCTAAATGTCATACCTTTTCCTTGAGCTATGGTTTACTGCACTCCATCATAGGTTGAAAAGAGGATAGAGATGGTTTAGTTTGAGCATTACCTGCTTTGGGTTCTTTCCAGTGAGCTGTGACTGGTCAGAAAAGTATAAAACGCCAGATTTGAATTTGCCTCAGCATACATAGAGAATTTATTTCACATCCTTAAGACATAGTGAGTGAAGAAAAACCAGAGTGGTTTCAGATGCTGGGTTCAGTGTTAGTCTGTAAATGTCCCTGTAGATTTTCATAGTAATCCTGGCATGCAGTGCATCTTAACACTCAAAGAAAATAAAGTGGATGACAAGAGAACCAAGAGAGAGTGAGTTTCTGAGTAAGACTTTATGGATAAGCCTAGAGGCCTTTCAGATAAGTAAGGCAAAGAAGTGCTGGATGTATTTGGCAGCCAGGCCGATGTGTTTTTTCTGTGGGCTGATGTCAGGTTGGTTCATCTGGATGGTCGATGCTTTCTGCTGGTTTGCTTCTGGGTGGTGCTGAGTCTACACAACCCATACACTTCTGTCAAAATGTCTGTGCTCTCTACAGCTTGAATGAAGAGCTGGCAAGCTGTTTAGATCAGTGCTCAGCTTTTCATCTGCCTTGCTGGCAAGCTTCCCAGCTTTCTGGGTGGCTGTGTCCGAGAGAGCTGGGTTCCTGGGAAACCAGTTAAAAAACCTGTTAAAAACCAGAAAAATATAATTTGCACACTCCTCAAAGGGAATTGTCGCAGAATTTTCTTCCCCTGAGAAAGTAATTGCTTCCTCTTTAGTTTTTCATTGCAGTTTGAAATATAAACCACTTTTATAGGGAATGTTTAATTTTCCAAGCAAGTCTTTGCAGAAGATCACAATAATACTTTTCAAGAATAATATTTGTGCTTTTTAATACAGTAAAAAGAATAGTCTAATTCCTGGAGAGTTTGTACAAAAGTTCAGGTATATTCTGAGCTAGTTCTCAAAAGATCATCAAGAGCTATGTGGTTTCTGTTAAAGAAAAGCTATCTTTCAGGCGATTTAAGCTTCTCATGACTTTTAAATAAGAGCCTTGAATTTCTTTTCTGTAAGAGCTTTGGATTCCTGGGGTGTTTATTAGTTTTTTTGGAGATGAGGAAAAGGGACTCTGCTAATTTCTCTTCTGCACTCAGGAGGATCTCACTCTGCCTCTGTAGGTGTGAAATTGTTGTCTGGAGAAACACCAGTGTCACTTAGGGGGGCCTGTTCATGTTTTCTTGTCAGCAGTAATTGCTCCCCGTTGTTGGCAGAAGGGAAGGGGATGCACTGTGCATTCCCATTGCCTGGTGGGCTTTTACTGGATGTGCTGAGTTCCTTCTTCCTGCCTAATCAAAGTGAAGTCAGTGTTCTGATTAACCTGGGAGACTTTGAATTCAATCAGTCCCTCGTGTTTGTAAGCATGTCTCTTTGCAAGTCAGGCTGCCAAACCTGAGCAGTGCTTTACAACTGTACGTCACACTGCAAGAAAATTTGTGCATTTGGCTTCTGCTGTTTAAGGAGGAGGGAGAGAATTTATTTCTTTTCTCAATGTTTTGACAAGCTTCTAAAACCCAGCCTCATTGGTGTTGGGGAAAACTTCATTGGCACTGCAGTTTGAGAGAGCTTACTATGGAGAAATATTAGTTCCTATTTTACCTCCAACTTCTGGTGGACCCCAATTTCCCAATGGTAAATGACATGAAGTTACAACCACTGCTGATTTATATTGTTTCATGTTATTTGTTAGTGGAATGGCAGAATCTTCTAAATTGCTAAAATGRAATTCCTTCCTTTTAATTTTTATGTACCTGCATCTGTTTTGTAATCAGGTCTGTAATCAGTCTTCCCCTTAACTTATTAATGGAGCAGTAGAGACAAAAATAAGAAAGATTTCATCCTTCAAACCAAGGAATTAYCATGTCTTATCATTACAATGAAGAGTTTGAAAATCCAGACTACCACTTCTCTGAGACACTGGAAATGGATAGGAGGTGAGTTTATTTAATTTTGCTGTATGACTGCACCAGAAGCAATTATATAGTTTACATGCAGAAGAAATTTCTTCCCTGGAGTTTAATCTGTGGATTTATTTTGATCCCTCCTTTATGCTTTCATTCTCACACAAATTTTTAAAGCTGTAACCAGGAAGACAGCATTCGAGGGAAATRATGTGTTTATTTTTTACATGTTGGATGAATTTCAGTAAATGTATTTATGGTGTAATATCATAGATATTTTTTTAGTTCCAGTAACTTTCACAGTGGACTATAACATTGGATGTCTTTATTTTCCAAGCAGTCACTCCTGTTTAGTTAGAGTCTAAGCTAACTTCAGATGGAGAAAAATTAATGACCAAAATTATGCTGTTGGAGTTCTAAATACAAAATACCTTGCAGTATCAGAGTTTGTTTTATAGCATTTATTTGAYGATAATAGGTAGCAAATTATTAAGGATACCTATTGAGGGTTTTTATAACAGTCAAGGTTTTCTTTTTTTATTGCTTACACAGGGGGAGTTCTCAAAGGAATGYGTTCTCTCCCCAAAGCCCCTATGATCCTTCCCTGGGCTCCTATGGAGAGCGCAGAGGGAGAGAGCAGAACCACCCCGTGGCCATCCCCATGGACTCCCTGGGACCTGGCTCTGAGAGCAGCCAGCATTTACCAAGCACGAGTCCATATGGAAATTTCACAGGTCTGTAGTTTCTCACATGGCCAGCTTAGAGAATCTTTGTTGGGACACGTAACAGTTTGCTCTGTCCTGAGGGAGTCCTGCAGCTCTGCAAAGCTCAAGTCTATACATTTTTAGCCTTTTTTTTTTTTAACAGTTCAAGTGTTTTATTAGCATTCCATGGACTTTCTGTTGTATTAACAAATCAATAAATACTGTCTTGTAAGGACTGAGTAAGTTGTTGAGTACTAGGATGTACATTGGAGTGGAACATGGGAGTTTTGTTATGGGAATAGGTTTGCTATGTTGGCAAAAGAGCTGTATTTTGTCATAGGGTTGGTATTCTGTGTCTGTAAATAGCCACAGCAGTTTGCAAATTTATGTAACTCTGATTCCCTTCAACAGACAATCTTTCCTTTGAGCCTCAGCCAGAGCTGATTGACACCCCACATTCCACCTCCCATCTGCTGGATTATCCTGATACCCGCAGAATTTCCCATGGATCAGAAGGTAAGGATTGTTGTGCATCACAGATCCTCCTGAAGACAATGGAAGGATTTTTAGAAAGCACTGTCTTCTAGAAAGAAAGTCTCAAATGAGGAGTGTATTTATGAATGGGTTAGATGGAGTTCTCCGTGACAGCTCAGTTCCTCTTTTCCAGCATTTCTCTGAAAAAGCACATGCAATTGTCAAACATGAGCAGGAAAGAAGTGACTGGGGGAGTGTATTTGCATGTAGGTAGTGAGACTGAATGGTAGAGTTTTAACTTGTCCCTGTGAAAATGAAATGTGAATTTCTTAAGTCATTTTGCCTGGACTGTCTGGGCTTTCTAAAAGTGGATGTTATTTAGCCTGCTTCATTCGGAGACGCAGCCGAAGACCACCCGATGAGACCTTCATGACTTTCTCCAGCATGTTTGAAACAGATCCAGTGTGCAGTGGAGGTAGGGCTTTTAAATAAGTGSTTCAGTATTTGATAGTATCTTGTACAAAGGTGGTGTGGTTGATACTGTTCTTAGTTTCTCACCAGAATTGCTTGTACAGCCCTTCTGTGGTTATGGGGACAACTTGGGTTTGTSTTATGCTAGGGAAGAATCTTTTATACTCTCCTAACACATTCAAATCCCATGACAAATGAAGTGCAGTGCAGTATGAATGTGTTAAATTGTAAAAAGAAATGCTAAGCTCTTTATTAGAATTTGTTTGACCAGCTAATGGATTGTTTTCAGCCACTGTGTCTGGAATTGGGATCAAATTCCAGCTCTGTGAAAGCAGCCTGATGGTCCAGTCATACAGGTCTGTCTGTGGCTGAGTTTGAGTGCTGACATCAACATTTTAGAAGAAATAAAGAGAAAGTTTAGCTTTCAAGTCAATRTGTGGCGTCATAGAAGTGTAACTATCAAACAGTGATCAAGCAATGGACCAGAATCTTGGAGTTTTGTCAGTATTTTATTTTCCTTTATATTGCAGCTCTTTGTATGAACATTCTTGCATCTGATTTAGACTTCTGAGGGAACTGAAGATACTCCGGGCAATATTAAGTCTCAGAGCTTGCACACTTTGACAGCAGTGAAAAAGGGGGATGTTATTATATCTATTTCAGACTGTATATAAAAATTACTGTATTATTATCCCCTATTTATTTTTTCATGGGTTCGATGCAGAGAAAGATTTAGTTGAAGGTCTTGCAAGTATGTCCACCAACGAAAGGATTAGAGCAATCCAGAAGCTGCCAGAAACCATGACAAAAAAGAGAGACATCAGGTAAAAACAGAAGTTTATCTGTTTGGTTTTGCAAACGTTATACTTCTAGCAGCATCTAGCAATCAATCATGGGGCTTTGCCATCTGCTCAGCTTTGCTTCATCACTTTAGGATAGAATACTTTTTAATGCACATTARAAAAAGTTAATGTCTTGAAGGGAAAATAATTTAACTATGGAGACAAGAAGAATCACTCATGGTACTATTATAAAAGAGTGTATAAGGATCCTACAATTTGATTATAAATGATGACTTGAGATTTATTTTCAAAGGAAGCTTGGATGCTGTCCATTGAAAATGGAAAAGTGACCACATGRTCTCAACCATCCTTTTGTCTCCTCACAGAATATATTTAAGTTCTGTTCCCATGTGAGTTAGTGGAGGGGTTAGAACATGCTGTCCTAGCACGGGCAGGAGCCACGGKATTATCTAATGTAAAACAAACCAGTGCAACATCTCCACGTTGTACTAATTCATGTGCACATGGCTTAAACTTTATTTGCAGCACCTTCTTTGGCTTCTTGATTCAATTACAACTCATACTGTAATGCTTGTCACCCCTGCTCTGCTCTTCCACAGAAATAAAGTTCTTAATGAAATAACAAAAAAAGCAACACACCGTGGTGCTCGGCCTTCCTGCTGTACACAGTGTCTGCAGGGAGCAGCAGTGGTAAGTGCCAGAAGCTTCTGTCAGTGCCAGCAGAGCAAACCACTTCAGCTGTGATGTTACCTTTGTCTCCAGAGGAATCTGGTGTTTTGCTTCATGTTCCTTACCAAAGAACCAGTTCATTGCTGCAGTATTCATTAATAATGACTTGCACTGCAGTATTCATTAATAATGACATTCATTAATAATGACAGTAGCACTTAGCAACACCAGCTAACACCTTACGGTGCAGAGTGGGGCAAATCCATCCTTAGCATCAAAATGAAACTGTAACCTCCAAATGTGAGGCTTTRTTATGTGAAATTGAGTCCTGTTGGTTTGCTGAGATTCATCTCTCACCTCTTTTTCCCTTCAGTCGTTCCGGAGACTTGGAAATACCCTTTCAGAATATTTTTACCTRCTGTGGATATGGCACAAGGCTCTGAAGATCATTGGTGCTGAATTTGGAACAAGTGTTCTTTCTTACTTTGTTTTCTTGAAGTGGCTGCTAAATTTTAACCTCTTCTCATTCCTCATGAACTTTGGTTTCATCACAATTCCTCAGTTTCTTGCAGCAGAACCAAATAATCTTTCATTCACGGGCCTGGAGCTGTTCACWGGAGCTGTAAGTACTGAAACTTAAYGTAAATGTAAATTTAATCATGCCTGGATTTAATGATAAGGAATGTGACAGCTCTCACTTCCATTAATTGGTCTTCAGATGATGATGCTTTCCACCATGTGGAGGTGATAGCAAACATTCTGAATGATGTCCTTGCCTTTTCAGGGTTATTTTCAACAAACAGTGCTCTACTATGGCTTTTACACCAATGCTACAATCAGCAAAATAGAGAATGGTCCATCTTACAACATGCAACTTGCCTATATTTTCACTGTTGGAATATATTTTGTCATTTGCTTTCTTATCTTGTTGTTCAGGTAAACTGACTGTAATTTCTTATTTCTCTTATATTAAGTGGARAATCCCCACCCCATAAAAACCCCTGTCAACAGTTAGAAGTAATAATTACCTGAATATGTTTCTGTAGGTCCTTGTTTCCAGGTGTAGAGTTTAAATAGAAATTTCTGCTTGAAAGATAGTCTCTAGAAATCAAATCTTTATTACAGAAATTAAAAATAACTGCAAAATGGTAACAGACATACAGAGAATGCCAGTTCAAACCAGTGAATATCGTGATCCCCTTTTGTAAGCTCTTGCTCCTAATAATGTTTCTTATTGATGTGACCTTCCACAGGTAATGATTGTTGGCAACAATCTTGAGAAGGAAATGTGAGAGTTCTTTTCTTCCATTAGCATTTATTTTCCACATTGTCTTATGTGACATGGTCTGACACAGTTCCAGTGCCCTTGGGACAGGATGGAAAAAAATGACAAATCTCCCTTCTTGCCCTGCTGCACAGACCTGCTGTTCCCTGTTACACATCTCACTAGTTTAATTTTCATTGCAGCATGGCAAAATCCTTCTGCAGGAACTTCCTTAATGTTCAGGCATACTCTGGGAACGCCAGCAAGTTGCTCTGTACTTGGGATTTCAGTATAACTAATGAAAAAGCTGTGAAGCTGAAACAAAAGAATCTCAGCACACAAATAAAGGTACAAACCACAGAAGGTACAAAATTAATGTGCATGAGTCATTCTGTTAGAGACTTACTTTTGCTAAAAACAAGAAGGTTTTGTGTGCACAAACAATTTATAACTTCTGKCAGAGTGACACAAATGTGCCTAAGAGACTTTAGTCTTCCTCTCTGCTTGAGTTTCATTTGGTCTGAGCTCCTGGAGTTGGCTTAGCTGCTTGTTTTCATTTTCTCTTTGAGCTACAGATAAGTATTTGTATGCTTCTGTTCTATTTAATGAATTTCTGTGACTGTTAAATATTTGCCAAACACAGTATTTCTTCTGGGTTTTTTTTTCCTTCCTTATAAACAAAAGGCAGGCTGGAAATATTATCTGTGAAACTTGACTTTTAGGATAGGAACACCAAGTTCCCCAGTAAACGTTCCTAGGATATCACTCTGCCCATCTTCTCCAGCAATAATCTTTCATTCAGTTTCTCAGCTAGTTCCTTGAAACAAGTCTTGYCTTATGCTGTTGGCTAAGAACTTCTTCATGAGGAATTGTTTCCTTGCAGGAAGACCTCATGGAAGTAAACAAAGAAGTTATAAAYTTTTCTGTGAGGGAGAGAGTTCTTCGCATTGCTGTTCATCTTTTTGCTTGGGTTTTTTCCCTGGGAGCAGCAGTTGCTGCCTGTGCTGGTGTTTACTTCCTCTSCATTAACAACCTCAAGGTAAGGCCCAGAGTTTGCATTTTCCACACTGAGCAGTGATGTGTTCACCACGAGGAGCTCTGGGAAGCAGAGCTGTCCTTGCTGCCAGTGCAGACACAAATTCTGCTGGGCTTAAAGAGCTGCTTTGCAGGGCCTGTCCCACGGGGGTCATGGCTCCAGTGTCAGACCTGAGGGKGTGAACAAATCTCCCTCCTCTCTCCAGCAGCTGCCTCAAGGTCAGCTTAGGGACATGAATCTGGTGACCCTGCAAGACCTGTCCTTTCTTCCCTAGGAGCTGCACTTGAGCTGGGGCTCCATCCTCGATCCCAGTAATTTGGGGAAAGGGAGAGGGTCCCTGTGCTGCTGCTCACAGGCCCATAAAACCTGACAGGCTCTGACCTGAGAGTGTGCAGGGCRTGGCCCAGGGGGCTTCCCTGTGAACTCACATAGAGGCTGTATTTTGGTTAAGGCTCTAAGCTGGGATTATTTCATTGTGGGTTTTTCTTCCTCTCTAAGCTGTTCATGAAAGGGCAGAGAAATGATCTCGAGAGCCAAGCTGCCATGTTGGTGCTACCTGTGATTGCATCTCTCCTCAACACACTGATCCCATTCTTCTTCTCCTGGCTTGGGCACCTGGAGAGGTTTCAGAGTCCTGGACAGCACATATATGTCACTATTGTCAGGTATTTCTTGGTACCACTTYTTAGTGCTTTTGGCCAGAAGTTGTCTGACTTGTTTTTGATACAAAGCTGTGGCCGGGTGTGTGGGGGCATTAGGAAGCTGTGAGGGAGAATTCATCTTCTCCAAAGGCTTCTGTACACTCTTGTCTTCATGACCTTTTGTCTTTCACGAGCCTTTTGGGGGTGTTACATCTCTACATCAGGATAGGAATGGTTTTCCTCGCAGCTGGGTGCTCTGTGACACTCAGCTTGAGTTTTTTTGTGGCATCCCTAGATGGCCCCTGGGCTGCTGGCCCCTCCCCAGGAAGGGAAGGGAAGGGGAGGGAGGGAGGATTGAGGTCATCTCCCTCAAAACCATTGCCTGCAATCAGCAGTGCCTCACCCCYGTGTCCCTCAGCCCTTGGTGCCCTGAGGAGCCCCAGCCCCAGCCAGTTGAGCTGATGTTGTGCCAGGGTTGTCATGCCCAGCTCCCTTTCTGTGGGACAATGGAGCAGTGCCAACCTGAGCTCCCCCGAGAGCTCCTGTCAGTGCCAAGGGCAGTAATAACGTGTAAAATGAAATGCCATCACTTCCTTGTGTTGGGCCAGCTGCTGATGTGGTTACTGTTCTTGATTTTAGAAATATCATCCTGAAAATGTCCATTGTTGGAATACTGTGCTACTACTGGCTTAACATTGTCGCTGCCTCAGAGTCACAGGTAAAGTTGCAAAAACACAAATCTCTGACTTAGTGACAGGTTAGAAAGCACTTTGATAAGAGACTTGCTTYAGCAAAGAGAACTACATGTGATGGAAAGCTGTTTGCTGCCCCAACATTGTTTTATTAGCAACTTGAGAGAAATGAACTGTAGGAAAAAATTACTGGGCCAGCTCCAGCCTCAGCTGGTCAGCAGCATTGTTCTGTGAGAATTCAACTGTTAGCATATCTTTGATCAAGTTTCAGATCTTTGATCAAGTTTCAGATGCCCAAGCATTTGGAAACAATGTTCAAATTGCATGATTTTTGACTTCTGGGTATTGTTTTGTTTTTTTTTTCTTCTGCTTCTTAAAGTGCTGGGAAACTCTGGTTGGCCAAGATATCTATCGTCTTGTTCTAGTTGACTTCATATTTTGTTTGCTTGGCTCTTTCTTTGGAGAGTTTTTACGAAGGTGAGTACTACTTTTCTAATMTTTTTATTCTAATGTTTTCATTCTTTAACCAAAGATACAATCTGCTTTCTCCATGTGAGAAGAGCCCAGCAGACACATGTCTGGCATGTGAGGCAGACATGCCTCAGTGAGGTTTCCTTGGTTTTCTCTGCCAGGCAGAGTCTCTGTGTACATGCCTTGTGGATATTGCAGTTCCTCCCCAGAAGGAGATCAGCATGGACCCTTTTACATTCCCAATGTGTCCTTTTTCCCKTTGGAGATGGGAACACAGGCAGGGAGGAAGCCACAGTGCACTCTTACGGATCTCCTGAGTGTGGGCTGATAAAGCAGGAATTGTCTCAAGCACAAACCCATCTTTTCTACATAAGCAYGGGCACATTGCTGCCTTTCCTTGCTTTGTCCCCCTGTGGTTCTKTCCCTCTTAGTTCTGTCACTACAGCGTCCACGAGACTTAAATCTGATTTTATCAGTCTTATTAATCATGTAATGAGTCTCTGAAAGGCAGAGGCCTGCACATGCTAAGTGAGAGAGTATTGTAGACTGGATGTCAGTRCAGCTGAGCATGTAAGGAAGAGGTTGTTTATTCTGCCATCTGCTGTGTGAACTTCCCAGTGCCCAACATTACTTACAGCTTAGGCAGCAGAGTGTTTAAGTGCTCACCAGCTCTCCTGAGTGTTTAGATTCTTGGCCATACTTCTGTGTGGGAGATCCATTGTTTGTTTTTTGCCCATAATTTGAATGAGACTGGTTTGCAAGAAGAGGATTTGTTAACTTTTTCTTAAATCAATAAAAACWGTGTGGAGAGGCCCTGGATGACCTTTCTTCCATGGCTCTTGCTCGTGTACTTTAATCCTGCTGTTCTCAATGTGCTCAGGTAGGAAACCACCTTCCAGCAAGAGGTCACGGAGCTAAAACTGCAGTGTCAGCTGTGACAAATGCCCTGCCCTAAGCTGGGCAAAATCCCTTGGTGTAGACCTGTGAAAGGTTAAATGCACAATTGCTTGTAGTTAATATTTTGTGTTCAGAGTAACCTCCTGAAAACCCAGCTCTGTTGATGGTGGTGTTGATAAAGTGGTATCAAGATGTGTGTTCAARGYACCAAAACCTTTATTGTTCTTGCTRCAACAAGCCAAAAACTGAATCTACCCAGCTCAGGAAAAAATGAGGTGACTAAAAGTGATTGTTGGTCCTCAGTAGGAATCCYCTCAATGCTTTATTACCTGCCTGTTTCAGCTCTTACAACCTCAGTTTGTTTGAAGTAGGATGTACTTGAGGATATGTTGAGTATCACTCTACAAATTTCATTYATTTTTTATTGACGCTGGAAATTCTCAGTACCTGAAAAGCTGTTACAGTTTTGCTGCTGACTGTAACTTGACATTTCAGCTGCTTAAGCACAAGGATGCTTGTGCTTAAAGCAAGTAATAAGTAGTTACTTACTGTAGTATAGATATGTACTGATGCAGTCCTTGTTRGCTTTCTGTTTCAGTTTTGTGAAATGTTTACTTATCTCAACCCTACTGTGTGTTATGGAAGTCTGCTTTTGCCAAACTGTTTCATTTTTGCTGTACAGTCTAATGAACGAGCTGTGGCTGTTTTGCATGACAGATATGCAGCCTCTAAATAATTTGTCACTGCTGCTTGTATTCAGGTCATTTGCAGGGATTTCCACAGAGGACTTTACCATTTAGCAAATACTATGGTGCTACAGCTTTTGGTTTTTCCCCCCAGAATTATTGGAACTACAGTCTGTGTGAGCCTGGGGCTGCCAGAATTTGACATTGGACGAAATGTTTTAGATTTGATCTATGCACAAACTTTGACCTGGTAAGAGTTACATTTACAGCCAAAGCTTCATCTGCACTTAGAAATTACATGGAAAATTCTTAYTCTGATGTTTGTGGGAGCGTTCAGAGAGAGCAGAATAAATGTCTGGGGGGTGACCTATTAAGTGCCTTTGATAAAGGTTGTGACTTGCCAGAGTAATCTATGGGCAGTAATAATAACTTCATTAGTTTACCCAGTAGCCACCTGGTCTGGGAGAAATGTTACAGGTTCCTGCAGGAATGTCCTGGAGTTTTRTTAATTCCCCACTGGGATGATGTTCTTGAAATAGTCTCAGTATTAAATGCTGGAAAAGGTGCTTTATTTCCAAGAATTATAAGAGATTTCTGCAGATCTGTACATAGGTACCTATGTTTGAAGGTGCATATTTTCCAAGGTGGACTTACTGTTAGAGGATCAAGGTTAACACAATCACATTTTCAAATAATCACATACTGTCTGAATAGGAAGTTACTGTGGGGTTTTTCTGTTTTCAGTGCACTGTGTGGTGAATAGTGAGGATGTAACTTCTTTTGCTTRCAAATCCTTTCTTGTAGGATTGGTATCCTGTTCTCACCTCTGCTGCCTGGTATCCAGATGATAGCATTTTCTATARTATTTTTTGTGAAAAAGGTAAGAAACTTTACCTGTCTTCATCATAAATAATAAAGTAGTAAAATGAAAGGCTGAGGAATGAACAGTGGATAAGTGCATATGCCAGTGTAGACACTCAGCCTCTGGCTGGGACTTTCACCTCCAGTTACTGCTCGCCAGCTCCACTCTTCCCCCCAATTTGTCTGGGTGTAAGCAGGGTGATTCAGCTAAAGGTCATGGTGGAAATGTGGTTTTTTTCAGAATTCTTTGTCTCAGTAGTATGACCAGATGGTCATTAAGCTGTTTGTAGTGTTGAATGTAGAAGAAGAAAGCTGTAGGTAGAAATATRGACTCAAATTTCCCTGAATCATGGGTTTGCATTTGCTACAGAAGCAAACTCTRCTAACAGAGTTCTGAAGAATCCATCAGAACCTCACTTTGCCCCTTTACTACTTTAAGACTATATTATTGAAGTTTTCCAAAACTACAGTAGATCTATCAAATTCACATAAAAGTTGCTCTTGGAAAGTTTTGATAGATGCTGTTCCAGGAATTTCAGTGGGATTGACATAAACCAGGTTGAAGTAGCAGTAACAGCCTTCCAAAGTACCTTCATTTCTTTAAAGGTCAGTCTGATGAAGAATTGTCAACCCCCATGCAAAGTCTGGAGAACTGCTCAAATGACAACATCCTTCATGTTCCTGCTGTTTTGTCCYTCCTTGGTTGGAGTCCTGTCTGTCATTGGAGTCACTGTCTGGAGGTATGGAAGATCACTGGCATTCCAGCCTATGAAATTATGCTGCATGTGTGACCTTCTACCAGGCAGAGGAGCCTGCATTTCTCTATAAAAGAAATTCTRTTAATTGCTGGTGGAAGATTTCAGATGTTTGTGACACTTTTGGTATTCTGAAAACAAGACATGCTCCATGAGTTTGGGAGAATATGGCTCATGGAGTAACCTGTCCCTTAAGAAAGTGGGAGGAGAAACAAAATTGCATTGAGATTTTTGATTCCTATTTAAATGCATCACCCCCAAGTCCTAGTTCCTGAACTTATGTTATAGGTGATACGGGGTGTGCAGCAAAGAAACAGCTGGAAAAATTCAGCTGRGGTCAGCTTCTGGACTCTTTATGAGCTTCAGAGGCTCTTCTGCAGGCAGTGCTGATCCTGTAATAATGCATCTTGGCTGTTTGCAGTGTTTTAGGGCTGCTTTGGTTTGTGTGTTATTCTGGTCWCAGGAGGGCAGCATGGATGTGCCTTTTGCTTGACAATTGTCAGTGATGTGATYTCAATATTTAGTGAGACAGCTGACTACACATGAAAACAGATGGGATGAAAGCTACTGGAGCAAACAGTTCCAGATGGCAAGTGGGGATTTCACTGTCTGCAGTGGTTCAGTTTTAAAGCAAACACTTTCCTATTTCAGTCTACCTGAAAATAGGAATTTTTKTAAATGGGCTGCCTTATTTCACTACATTCTGTTACTGCTGAAGATCTGCAGTGACTCATGTCCCTRAAGGCAAGGTGAAATGATGGTTCCCTGTGGTAAAATGTTAAAAAAATCCTGGTTTTCAATTTGCTGTATCT
The DNA here is from genome assembly GCF_030028575.1 of Malurus melanocephalus. Lineage (NCBI taxonomy): Eukaryota > Metazoa > Chordata > Aves > Passeriformes > Maluridae > Malurus > Malurus melanocephalus. The sequence continues at coordinate 89,798 of NW_026623921.1, read as the reverse complement.
TGTGCTATGGTGATTGGCACGTTTCCTTTAGGTCAAGTTTGTGCTGACAGAACTTGGTACTGATCCATTGCAGCAAGGACTCATCTCTCACAGCATAGACTGGGCTGGGGAGAGGGACACAAGGTAAAAATGAAATAAAGATCAGGGAAGTGCCCTGGGAGCCCAAAGACAGCAGAGGGCTATAGAAAACTGAGGAGCATCTTGATGTACAAAATCACAGTATTAACAATTTCTCTGGTTAATATAAGAAGCTTTGAGTAACTGTTTTTTCACACTTTCAGGTTAAAACCTTCAGAGGGTTGTGGTCCTTTCAGAGGCTTGTCTTCTATGTAYGCTGCAGTCTCTGAGTGGATACAAACACTGGAAAGTTACACTGCCTCTAAATGGGTGGTGTGGATCTACCATAACTTAATTACAAGTGAACTTTTCTTCTTCATCCTCTCTGGTATTGTACTGTAAGTATCTGCCAAAAAAAAACCAACCAGAAAAGGGCAGAGATGTGTGTATATATGCCTTTTAATGGGTTAAAATAAATAAGATACATTTCTGTTTACACACTGACTAGGAGAAAATGCCTTATGTGTTGGACTTCTTCTGTTTTGTTTTGTTTAGAATTTTTGCTTATCTTTACTGGCAAATAATACGAGGAAGAAAGACAATGACCAAACTCTTACGTAAGCAAATTATTAATGTAAGTTTGGCTTTCAGTTACATCTTTTGTATAATTTGGCTTCTGTGTTGATTGTTTCATCCAGCTTTGTGGAGCTGTAACCTGTTTTTCCTATAACTGTGCAAGGGAGAGTGGGAGCTCTTTCCTATGGGAGTTGCAGTGAAATTTAACTCACAAATAGAGTTGCAGCAAAAGAATTGTATCCTCGAGATGTGCTGCTGCAGCTCTCTGTAGACAGATTATTTTAGAATAGAAGGAATTACTCTGGTCAGTGGTTACTTACTGGCCTCGAACCTCTCAAGGACAATTAGTCCATTCTGGCTAATGATCAAATATGTCTCAACTACAGGCAGGACAAGATAAGATGTTTCTACTTAAACAACTGCGGGCCCTGCAAAGAGCAAAGCGAAGCTCATCTGCACTGGACCAGGGCCAGCAGCTCAGTCTGACTCCTCAGGTACTGCTGTTTAATGACTTGGTACAGACTCCTCAGGTACTGCTGTTTAACGACTTGGTACAGACTCCTCAGGTACTGCTGTTTAATGACTTGGTACAGACTCCTCAGGTACTGCTGTTTAATTACTTGGTACAGACTCCTCAGGTACTGCTGTTTAATTACTTGGTACAGTTCCATGGGACTTCTCTGACTGTGCTGCTGGTTTGGGAAAAGTCTGGATTTAAAACTTCATGTCAATTGTTTGATTACCCGCTCCAGACATCAAAAGGATGCTATGGAAGTTCCCTTACTTGTTCCAAGCTGGAATTCAACCTGAGAAGGATATAGAAAAGTCCTGACCCTCACCAGATAATTTATGATTAAGAAATGCAAGAAAACATTCCCAATGTGTGTGCAGGATGGTCACCAAAGGGTCTGGTCACACTTGAACCTTGCCTAGRCTGAGGAGGAGGCTGCCTTCCTCCCTTGACAATGGATTTCCTTGGGGGGTTATGCTGTGTTAATATTTTCAGCTGATGTAAAGCTGAGTCCTTTGACCTAACCGCATTCTCAATCCCCTACAACACTGATAGACATCTATTATCCTAAACTCCAATTTATTTTTCAAGGCAGTCCAGCCTGCTGAACCATCAAATTAGTTTTAAAATGTGCATGTATAGGTGCTGTCTGGTGTTTTTATTTGAGCTGAGTAAAAACTCCTGGACCTACATACTGATAGAGAGAGGTACATCCTGATAGACAGACGTTCCTCTCCTTCCTCCCTGGAAAAGTCAAATCCCCCTGTATGACTGCCTATCATTAAAATTATTATATGAATAAAAGGCCATCTCCCTAAAACAAGGATGTGAGCAGTGCTGACTGTAAGTCGCAGCTGGAAGTCAGAATACAGACTGCTAACACCAAATACTGTTTTCCAGAGAAGCTCCTCTCCATATTGCCCATCCAGGCAAGCTGCCCAGGAAGTGCCAGACTACCCAGGAAATGCATTTGACAGAAACCAAAACCAATCCTACAATGAGGTGAGGTGAGGGGAAATCTAGATTCCCCATATAGAATCTGGGGCACGATGTAGAACATGTGGAGCWAAGTCCTGTATGCTTGGAAATAACTTCAAAGATTAACTTGAATAGGTACAAAAATGGGATCAGAATAGCTGTTGGAGCACTCCTAATCACAAACCTGCTTAAGACCTGGAGAGTATGGKTTTGTTACAGGTTACTGGTATTTTTTCAAATGCAAGGTAATACACATGTGAGGGAAATGATGACCTAAACCTGCTTGTGAATTTTGTTTTCAGCATCCCTTTTCTGCTGGGATCTCGAGCAGCAGTGATTTTCCACTAGGTAAGCAACAAAGATGAAACACAGAAAGCTGTTGGAAGTTCAGCTCAGTAAAAATGTTTGGTGTACAGACACAGCACGTGACAACTGCATGTCAGAGACACAGCATTTTAGTATCTTGTGTAAAGAGAAAAGACTGGGCTTGTGGGGTGAATATTTTCTATAGGTTGTGCCTGTATTGTTCTGGAGGAGGTGGTGATTTTTAAAGACTGACCACTCATTTCTGTATGCTAGAGAGCAAAATTCCTGGGTAAATGAAGGAATCTTATGGGAGATTTGGTCTTATGGGAGCACCCAATAGTGAGAATTTTARCTCACTTTAGAGATTAGACTTCACATCTTGGTATGAATGTCAGAAGAGGTTACTAACGATGCAGAGTCCCCAGGACATCATCATGCTCACAATGAAACTATCCTGATTTACACAGTCACACAACTTCATCCCGAGGAGCTGTGCTCCCTGCGCAGCACGGGGCTGTTTGCTCGTGTGGTGCTGCCCAGCACAGCACTAACGCTGTTCTCTTGTGCCCTGCAGGCTGGGAGCCCTCCCCGCCYGGCCCCGGCCCCTCGCGGGCCCTGCAGCTCGCTCTGCGCGCCCGGCAATCGGCGCTGAGCCAGGACCCCCAGAACTGGAACTGGAACCGGGCAGCACCGAGGGAAATCACCGACAGCTGACTGCAGCAAGCGACGCTCTCTTGCACTAATGACTGGAAGAATAACCATTTTTTACCTCTAAATGGAAGGAAAATAGAGAACAGGATTGCAAAATGCACTGGGACTTCAGTTACTGCGATAGGGAATATGCACCTGTTGGCATTTGGTGCCAGCCTTCCCCCAGCACTCGCATCGCCTGGATGTGATAAGGCTTCCTCCTCAGCTGACCACGTGGTGCTGACTAAATGTAAGGAAACCTGTGYCTAATTGTAAATAAAAGTTCTGCTTTAATTTTTTTTATCAGTTATATTGTTTAAATGGTTTTTATCTGATCTAAACCAAACCTGAAGTATTGGTCAAATAAACAGAAGGGAATGAAAGAGAACTTGATTTTAATGACTGATACGTTGTAGAAACCGTTGCTTGTAAACTGAAAGTGTACACATCTTTTCCCATAAAGGAGGGGTTGGAAGTTAGATATCTAAGATTTTTTATCATACATGACTGGGAGATTGGATGTCGCTTCTTTTTATTCCCAGCCACAGCTTTGCCACCATCATAGTAATTCTTTTTTTGTTTGTTTACCTCATTTTCTACTAGTGTCTGGTTTATTCCTCTCTTGTTGCTCTGGAAAGAGGCACATCTTTTCCTCATTAATTTAGGCTAAAGACAACCCACCCCAGCCACCATAGGCATGGAGAAAAGGACAAACTTTACACACAATGTAAGACAGAGATTCAATGTCATTGGTCCCCAGTGCATAGAACTGTAGAGTCTGCTGTGGATATGGGACAGGGGCCTGGTGTTTGCACTGAGGATGGTGACTCAGCAGGGCCWGAAACTCAAGCAGCAACAACAATTGGACCTTTGGAGCAAAGGCCATTTGCCACGAGGAGTCAYTGCCCTTCAGAGGCCACACGGGAGCACCAGTCAGGCTCAGCAATAGCAACAGAGGCCACAGCACTCSTGAAGGGGCAGGACAGAATCTGGACAGAACGTACTTGGGCTGAGATTGCTGCTGCTGCAGTGCAGGGGGAATCAGGGGCATGCATAGAAGAGGATCTTGTCATCCTGACAGGGAAAACCACCTCCTTTCTCCTGTGCTGCTTTGTACCTGGAAGGAGCTCAAGATACATGCAAAAAAATCCACTCCCCCGACAGGTTGTAGCATGAACCTGTGGTATTCCAGAAGTGTGGATTTACCCTAAGTGGGAGCATCTGCAGTAACTGAGACATTTTACATCAATGCACTTGTGCACAGCTGATAAAGAACACCTTCCCATGAGTTCTCAGAGACTTGTTTATTGTAACTGCAGACTCTTTGGAGTTTAAGTTAAATCTGGATTACAGTCTCCATACCCCTGTGAGTGCCCTTCAATCATGCAAACAAAGGCAAACTAAAAAGACATTCCAACTCCATTTGTTCTACTGCTTACYAGCACTCAAGACACAGCTTTCTTTTAAAAACAAATACATTCATGTGCTGTGTAATTTCTTCATTAGAAGAAACAATTCCCTATTCTCCTTTGGTTCTTTTAAAAGGTCTCAAGATAAGAAGCTACTCAAGTTTTATTTGTTAATTCTCATAACCTTCATATCCAGCATGGAAAGCTGGCCTTTTCTTCCTTGTCAGGATTCAGCACAGCCATCTTTCCATGAAGGCAGGGAAATATACTCATCTTCTATTTTGGCACCATTATTTCCAGTTTCTATTTTAAGAACAGTAATGTAGATCATTTTAAGGTGCTATAAATCAACCTCAAATTAGTAYACACTTGTAGAACATGCTGTTAAAATTACTAACGTCAAGTTACAATTTAAAATTTTGACATCAAAAGTTGCTGATACAAATTTGTAACCAAAATTTAAACAAAGCAAAGGAATAGTCAGAGAATYATAAAACTACCTGCACAGACAAGGTATGGCCCAATTTGCTTGCCAAATCTGATTCTYTCACGTTCCAGTGACTTCCTCAGACTCTGTGTGGCTGCAGCACAGCTTTGGCCAGTGCAGCAGAGGGGTTTCCTGCATTTGAGAYGGGAGCACAGGCAGAAGCTGCTGCTCTGCCTCTTGCCAGAGCTCTGCCCAGCMGTCCATCAGCACTGCTGGATGCCCTGGGGGATGCAGACCTGCCCCAGGAAGGCAGGGTGCTCACACTGGGTCAGTAGTGAGGGGCACAGTCCTCCACCAGGCTGTCAGTGATGTAGCTGCACTCAAGGACACTTTCGTAGTAGTTTTTCTCTGCGAACGTGTTCACTGTCCAGGCAACCACGTGGATTCCTTTGGAAGACCAGTGTCTCACATAGTCCCTGCAAGAAACAAAGACAGAGGAGCCTGACACTACACAGAGTAAAGGCACTGAGCCTAYAGCTGAGTTTTGTTCTTCCATCAGCATCACATCATGGAAAAAYAGTGTGTCATCTTCTGCAACATCAGCTTTTTGTGTTCCCTTACTCTAAACAGGCAAAAGTAACAAACACTTTTCCTCTTTGAGATACTGAGGGCCTAACARAAGATAAAAACTCAGATTAAAAAGATAGAGGATTAAAATAATAAAATAGCATGGAGTAAAAAAATTATCACCTTACCCAACACTAAATGGAACATTTTGATAAGCACATCCTGTGTTAACTCCACCCTATATACAAATAGAAGAAAGTATCTCCTGATACATGAGCAAGATTCAACACTTACTGAGAAACAAAGTTTTTCTGTATGAGGAAAGCTGAAACCCCACACAATCGCCACAGGAAATTGTGTAGGCTCCAATCCAGGATGACATCCAGCCCCATATACAAGTAATGCTTCCAGCAGGAATTGAAACGAGGTGTCCCATCTCCAAAGTGACTCAGCTGCCAGGGCCTGTGTGTCAGTGCTGTCACCACATTCCTGTCAGCCTGTCTCATCTGGAGGACCAAGAACCAAAGACCAGAATTCACCCAAAATCCCAGCTGCATTAAATACAAYTTTTGAGAGTTTAGGTAGAAGGTGCTAGCTTGCATTTACAACTCTACCAGAATCCTGCTCCCCTTCCCCTCCAGAKCCTTTTGTAACTCTTTTAGAAAGCTGTTCATGATATTTTATTAGTTCTTTCCTTTAAAACATACTGAATACCTGCTCTTATGTTAAAAGAAATTACATAGCAGTCATGCAATGTATGTAATGGAAAAAAATAGTAAATAGATTTGGCAATAAGAATGAGCAAAGAATTTTAAGAATAATTTACAATAAGAAGTGCATTTACCAGCTACCTTGCACAGAGATACCTGGCCATATACCAACCACAAGAGCAATGCACTTTTTTCTGCTTTCAGAATGGAGGGAATTGCAGTAGATTCTGATGGGCATCTAACGAATAGAGTGATCKAACAAGATTATGCATTATGCTTCGTTTATTTTTAAAAACCTTTGCAATTTGAACAATCTGAAAGTAACCTGGAACTGAGAGTTTTATATCATACTGAAATTCCCAGACACAACTAAAAAAAAAATCAAAAATAAAACTTTTTTAGGAAACATTACCTTATAAACAACRTCTGGCATGAAAGAACAGACAATGCTGCTGTTATACAAACGTGGAAATTCCTGGTAGAGTTGTTTCAGGGCATCAACGGCCTGCAATTAGAGACACACAGAGACATTATATACATACACTCACATTTAATTTACACTGCAGAGTCATTTTAGAACAAAATTAAAAACACTTCCCTGCTTTATGTAGCAAGAATGAAATATAAAGGGGGAAGAAGAAAAATAGCATCTTGTTTACAGCATTAACAGAAATTTTGGTTTTTTGCAGAAGAATTCCTTTTCATTATTCTATTTACAACAAGTAGGATTCTCAATGTTTGAAATACTCTTAAATATGTTTTGGATATAATTTTTTAGTGCTACCTAAGGTTTAGTTCAGGAGGAAAATGAATTTATTCCCATACTTTACTAGGCTAAAGAAAAAAATTATTCTAATWTACATAAAATGTTAGTGATTGATCATTTTCACCTGCCTTCAGAAATGCAAATTACAGATCCCTTGTTGGAGGCTGAGGATGAGGTTCTGGCTCCCCTCAGGAATTGCCTTTGCTTTGTTTCACAGCAGTGCTGTGAGCTGAGCACAACACTTGCACAAGCCTCTGCTAATCTGAAGCTGCAGCTTCCCAGGACCACTTTGGGTGACACAAAGCGAGGACCTGGGCTCTCTCATAYTGAAGAAGGGTCTGCACCACACGGACCAGTCTAAGCCCAGCACAACAGCAGGTCAGAAACCCAAASAAGGGGTGAGGGAAGGTGTCTTGCTGCAGTGAGCAGTACCTGATTTGCATGGCCTTTGACATCGAAGTAGATTGTAAGATTGTGATGCATGGACTCCACAACAGCTTCTCTCAGAGTTGGTATCTTTTGATCTTGGAATTGGCTCCTGTAGAAATGGAGAACTCATTGGAATGCAGTCAACACACRTGCACACACACAAGGACTGAGTCCCGGAGACATTGTCGTGAAAATCTCAGCACCTTTAGTGTCCTGCAGTCAATTTAGGACAAGCTTAGGTAGAGATTGACCTGTTTCACATTGGTTGTCTGCGGATTTTGTCCTTGAAAATCAGTTTTCCTGACTGTGCTTCACTGTTCCTAATGTAATGATGGGTAAGGAGATATAGTCTCATCACTTCTAAAATCAAATTAGAARTAGCATATGGGACTGAGTTTTAAATTCTCAAAAATTTTYATCAGTGATAGTTCAAATCAATAATTKTGTTGATCAAGAATTATTCTTTTTCTGTTGAAAGAGKAATTTCAGAGTAGTTTGTTTACCGTAGCCGGTGTTTTGCAGATGGATTAAGCTTCCTGATTTCCTCAAAAGTCAAGTCCCGCAGTCTCCCAGCCCCATCCGTTGTCCTTTCCACTGAGTCATCGTGCATGAGAATGGGGACACCATCTGCACTAAATTCAAGATCCAGCTCCACACCCGTTGCTCCATTCTCAGCTGCCTTAAAAAACATTTTAAAAATCACATATACARTAGAACAGACAGCTTTATAGGTTTGACATTGGTGCAGCTATAATTAGCTTGTATTTTGGTAAAAAAAAAAAAGTTCTTTTCAGTAGTCTTCATCTGCAGAACATAGAAGGTTTTATCCAAGTCATTGTTTGAGTATTCATAGRTCAATTGAACCATATAATCTATTTTACAGATAAAACCATAGTGATYATGCCTCAGTCTTGGGATTGGATAAACCACAGTATCAGGATAAAAATGCAGGAAAGAATCCTGTTCTCTTCTTCTGATGAAGTCCTTAATATATATTATTTTCTAAAAGAGAAGGGAAGCAAATGCCTGCAGTTTACATAATTTGCAGACTRACACTTAGTAAACACTAATTTATCATGTGTGTACCAAGCATTAGATGGATGCAGGCAAATTGCTGCTCCTCTCTGAGGAATGCCCTTATCAGAGAGCAATAAGCAGCCAGGCTGCCTTAGAACATTKCATCCATCCTGTTCCTACCCTGGACCTTGCCAAGAACTCTTCAGAAAAACACTTGAGTGAAGGGCAAACAAGACCCATAGTTCTGAAGGACAAATGCTCTCCTGGTAAAAGGGACAATGCACCAGAAAGACAAAAAACAGGTATGCACTAGAGGTGTACAGAAGTTACCTACAGGTGTCTGCCATGTCAGAATTGAGCAGCTCTAGAATTCATCAGGACTAAGAGCCCTGGCTCACGTGAAGGTAGGARACCCTCAGAGCAGCAACATCTCAACCTCACAGATACCCTGCTAATCACAATTKCAAATGATCCTCAGAAACAGACTGTGAACCCTGGCTGTGCCTTGATGCCTTGCAGATGAGCAGCACTAACTCATGACTGTGAAGTCTCCTGGTATCAGCCCTCCCATAAGAAGATCCTCATCACAGATCTCCAAGGTTTAAAAAAACAAATAACCTGTTACTGAGCTGCTGTCTGCTCTCCGTGTGCTGTCTCTCTATCAGTAAAATACATTATTTCATTATCGCTGCATTGCTGAAATATCCATCGGCACCAAGGCTATAATAGCTCTCACAAGACTCAGATACGATCTGAATTTCCCTGGGGACAAAGGACTGACAATGAAGCCACACAGCTTCCAGCAGCTGTAGGAAGCACAGCTGCAGTAACTCACGGCGAGGAGGGCTTGGTGCTGGAAAGGCAGATCATCAAACMCAACCCATCAGCCCGTACCACCGCCCAGCAGGCTGAGCCTGCCCCSCAGCCCCGGCCCGTGCTGACCTGGCGGATGGCCCCCAGCGTGTTCTCGGGCGCGTCGTGCGCGCCGCCCCGGTGCGCGATTCGGGCGGCGGTGCCCCGGGGCCGCAGGACGCGCTCAGCGCTCTGAGGCGCCGCGGGCTCCAGGGACAGGAGGTGCAGCGCCAGGTAAAACCCGGCCGGCAGCAGGCAGGCCAGCGCCGGGCTCCGGCTCAGCGCCAGCGCCAGCGCCAGCGCCAGCAGCGCCGCCAGCGAGCTCAGCAGGCCCTCCCCGTGGCACAGCATGGCCACCGGCACCGGGACCGTTGGGGGGCGGTGATCGGG
>NW_026623921.1:43663-79286 GCF_030028575.1 Malurus melanocephalus | reverse complement strand
GCGCTCAGAGCTCCTCAGGGTGCCGGCGGGAGGCCGCGGCGGGAAAGCGGCCGTTCCTGGTAAAATGGGGTGCGGATAAAAATAAATGGTGTGCATGTAAGCAAAGGTAGCGCGGCACAACATCTGTGTGCATGGAGAGCGTTGAGGGCTTTCCGCAGCTATGCCAGCTAACTAATTATGAARCGTAGCCTCCGTAGTGATTATTTTTCCAGCTAATTGCTGAGTCTGTTATATCCAACGTAATCTATTGTATATTTTCCGTATCTGAGTGTGCAGTCGTGCAGGCCCGGGCCGGGACCGGAGCCGCGGGAGAAGCAGGCGGTGGCTCCCGCCGGGCCGAGGCTGCTGCTGGGCAGGACAGGGACAGGACAGGGACAGGAGAGGACAGGGACAGGACAGGGGACAGGGGACAGGACAGGGGACAGGGCAGGACAGGGGACAGGGCAGGACAGCACAGGGCAGGGCAGGACAGGGACAGGAGAGGACAGGGCAGGGGACAGGACAGGAGAGGACAGGGCAGGACAGGACAGGGACAGGGCAGGACAGGGACAGGACCGGGGACAGGCGGCTCCGGCACCCGGGACAACCGCCGGGAGCGCAGACCCGTGGGCGAGGAGGCTGGAAAACAACCCCTTCAGTGAAGCCTGGAGAAACTGGCCTTCTTTCGTCTACCGGTGGAATAGCAAAGCTGAGGAAATAGCGGTTTGTGATAACGTAAGTGGGGGTTTTGACCCTCTTCTTTTTTTATTTTTCCCTGGTGTGTATATCTGTGAGAAGGATGGGAAGCAACTGGCTTTTCAGTGAGGAACTTTGACAGACTAGGGGTAGAATAGGCACCGGGTGATCTTCTAAACTGGGCTTATTTATTTATTTAAATTGCTGAGATGAATATTTGTCACACACTGTGTCAGCTGTTTCTGAGCATCTCTGTCAATGGTTTTGTGCTTCTGCCMGGTGCAGCTGAAGAAAAATCAGAGAGATACATGCACACACACAACGAATAATGGAATGTCTGATTAGATGCCTAACATTTTATTAAGCTTTTGATAAACAACAGCATTTGTTAAGATTAAAGATGGAGAGTTAAAAAAAATTACACTCAAGTATCATTGAAGAGGTACAGATGACGAAATTATTTTTTGAAACAAGAATGACAGCTTTAACAGCTCTAAATACTGGGAATTAGATGTTTCCATAAACTTAATTATGCCTGGGCCAACTGGCTGGCAAACAAGTGTTGATTTTCCTTCCAGCTGACCTGCCCGCCAGGTGAGTGTTACCTGCCCGGGCCTGGCTGGACCGGCTGCCGCCCGGGCGGGAGGGATAGGGTGTCTGTCTGTCGGCATGGTGCTGTCCTCACGGAGCATGTGAACGGCTGCTCATGTTTATCTCTCTCATCACAGCGAATGTGATACCTGCGGCGGCACATTTCTGGTCCTGACTACACCAGGACTGCAGAGCCGTGTGATATTTAATTTAATGGGATGAAGCAGAACAGACCACACTGGTGCTAAGAGGGGAACGCGTCTAGGAGAGCTACGGGTGGACTTGGCTGGAAATCAGAGCAGGGGGACGGCGCTCTCATCTCTCTGAGCTGGGGCTGCCTTCGCTGGGCGCTCGCCTAGACACGGTACAGCGGTTCCGTGCAGCGCTGGCGACAGCGCACCCCTCGAGCGTCGGTCTGTGCGGGGCGGAGCGGGGCGGAGCGGAGCGGGGTGCGGTGCGTGCCGGGGCTCGTAGTGCCGTGGCCCGGCCGTTGTGCGGCTGTTCCGGGGAGCGCTGGGGCTCGTAGTGCCGTGGCCCGGCCGTTGTGCGGCTGTTCCGGGGAGCGCTGGGGCTCGTAGTGCCGTGGCCCGGCCGTTGTGCGGCTGTTCCGGGGAGCGCTGGGGCTCGTAGTGCCGTGGCCCGGCCGTTGTGCGGCTGTTCCGGGGAGCGCTGGGGCTCGTAGTGCCGTGGCCCGGCCGTTGTGCGGCGGTTGCCGGGGAGCGCTGGGGCTCGTAGTGCCGTGGCCCGGCCGTTGTGCGGCTGTTCCGGGGAGCGCTGGGGCTCGTAGTGCCGTGGCCCGGCCGTTGTGCGGCGGTTGCTGGGGAGCGCTGGGGCAGCGCCGCGCTCTGCTCCGCGCTCCGCTCCGCGCAGGTAGCGAGCGTTGGACGGGGAGCGGGGCCGTGCCGGGGCCCGGGGGGAGGCGGTCCATCGGTCCCGGCCTGGGGCGGGCTCGGTGCCCCGGAGCGGGCGGGCGGGCAGGAATCGGCCGAAGCGGCGTGCGAGGGAACRAAGCGTTGTCAGGCCTTGCCGGGCGGTGCTGGGCTCGCTCTCGTGAGGACGGGCAGTGCCAGATACTTGAGCGCTTTTAATAAAAAAAGGCTGTCATTTATGTCTTTTTTTTTTTTGGTGTAAGTAGGGGCATATAGGGATGTGTCGAGACGGARGCTCACGGGAGTGAGACACAAATTCCTCTCAGCCCCCTAAACATGTAAAGGCTTTTTTTCCGTTTTCCCCCCTTTCTGTTTTTTCCCCCACTCCTATTCTAATTGGGCTGCTATTTTGCTTGTTAATTTTTTTCAGTTGATAGGATCTGTCTCATTGTTGTGCARTATCTCAAAGGTTTAGTCTTTGATGGAAATTACGATTTATAGTAGGTGTACTTTGGTAAATCCTAATAACCTCTATGCTTGCTTTCTTCTCTGTGTACTTGTGATCATCAGTTTTGTTCATATATGCAGATTTTCCTTTTACGGGGGTAAATAAGGAAGAGCTTTGCAGGCTTTGTTAATGATAGGAAGTAGAGAAACTTAATTCAGTTTTCTAATGCAGAATTTGTTTCCCAAAACATAGTGAACATAGMATTAGTTGTGATGTTGTTTTCCCTTTCAAGGTCTTGGAAATACATGAGAGAGTAATGTTATTATTCTTTGCAGCTTGGGTAACATGAAGATGGAGGACTATGAAATTTTCTGTAGGAAGCATCTTTCCAGAATCCAAGAAGAGKCAATAAAAGGAGAAACSTCTTTGACTGTTCAGCACAAAARTATCTCCYTCATTCAGTTCTATGGAGTCCCTGTGCTTTCCCCTCTGGTAAGGCCTTTTTTATCCCTTTTTCCTCCCTGGYGTGTTAACTGTGCTATTGGCACTGGCTGTGATRTGCACATGTMGTGATTCTACTGAATGTGTCTGTGTGAGCTGGCATCTGACCTGCTGCTKTATGYRTCCTAAGYATTCCCAGCCTTAATCTTACAAAGTAAGGGGTAAAATGTACTTTYCCCCCCCTACACTGAYTACATTTCCTTTAACTTTTTAGAAGTTGTTGTCTTCCTAAGGGGAGCACAAATGYTGTGGTTTTTAGTAATGTTAYTGCGGAGCTTAACTTCATGTAAAATTATATTGRCATTTCAAATATTTGACATGTGAGTTAGTTTAATGGTGTAAAAAACATGAAAATATGAAATACTGAAATAGTTTAAAAACTTCTAAGTACAATTTTTTGCATGTGCTTGCATCTTCCTCTAATGCATTCCACAGGCTCATCAATTGTGTTAAGCCATTCTGTGCTAATGCAAGCAGAGCCAAGCTGAAGATTGTTGGTAGTTCCTGCAGTACTGCAGCTGACTTCCTTGTTTCAGTGATGGGAAGAAAAGGGAGAGTCTCTAACAATGTCCAAAAATCATGATAAAGATATAAATTGCAGATATGTTTCATATTCTTCATTTAGAAATGCATGGATATTGTAAARGTTTTTAGAAAAAATGTCTGAATCCTGTGTCAGATTGGTACCGTAGCATGTAATGTTCATGAAAGATTTTTATAAATGATATTTTAAATTCATGTTAATTTGCTTGTGTACCAAGAAGGCATTTTGTCCATCTTCCTCTAAAAAAAAAAGGTATAATTGGTTGAAAAGAAGCTGGCATTTAGCATGGGCACAAAGTCTCAGGTGATTGCTGTTCTTCTAATTGTTTGGTTCTGTTGTTTTTCTAATTTGTTTCTGTGATTCTRTATTGAAATTTAGTGATATCAACCATGTTTCTTTCACTTTGTTTGGCAGCTTACCCTTGRAAAAAAAAAGGAAATACAGCAATATAAGAAGAAAGCACTGGACCTAGAGACAAGGAAACGGGAGTCCCGGAAAAAAGCTCTACTGGATCGTGTCCAGGAGATTGTGGAAAATGTCCAGGTAGTGTTRATCTAAAACTTCTCATAGCAGTTTTCCAGAAAACCTCTGCTTATAGACATTGTGAGAAAATGCTGGGGTGTATTCCCCAATATAAACRTGAAATTAGGAGCAGTTAACCCTGCAGAAACAGCGTTTGCTGGTATTTCATGCTGAGTGTCCTGATAATGGATTATTTGCTGATACTTACTGTAGTGCATGGGATTTGCTTTTMAGTGCTTGTTTTGCTGTGTGTGAAGGACAGAGCACGTTGTTGCTTTTGTAAGTGTGTTGGAAACAACTCGATTGTTAAAACAACTTCGCTGTGTTAGAGCTTGCTTTGTTTGCAAGCTTAYAGTTTAATCATAAAATAATCTACCTTCAGCCTTATGATTGCAGATTAAAATTACCTTCACAACAGCTTGAAATTCTGTTGTGTGTTTTAAAATTTTGCTACAACTTTTGATTTGTGGCTTTAATGATGAATTTAGTAGAAGTTTAAATTTAAGACTGCTAAATACATCTAATCAAGGAGCTATTATATGTCTTTGTAACAGTTGTAATACAGCCTTTAAATTAAATTGTTGCTTGAACAGATACATTTGACACTGAGTTTGTTGGGTTACCAAGGTGTTAAACAGTTTGTGTTGTTTACCGAGTGTATGTGGCAACAGTCAGCTSRCTTGAGGTTTGACCAGCAGACCAGGAAAGTATGTTCAATACAAAAATAAGGTTGTTTTTTCCCCCAGATGTGTCCTCTTGATAGCTGAGATATAGCACACAGGCTAATTGTAGTGTGAATATCCTTTTAAACAATTGCTGGCTGGAAGTAACAAGCAATTCTCACTTGAATAAAACTGGTTTTCTAGATTTTCTTTTAAGTTCAAGTGAAGTTTGCAGGAGTCTTGAGTTTCTGAGGTTTCACTGAAAATAGGGAATTTAMAAAAAATTTAATTTGCAGATGAAGAAGGGACCTAGCATGAGTGGTGTGAAGACACTGGAGGCTGAGAATTCTTGCCCTGATTCGGATTCAGAGGCTTTGACTGACTTCACAGCTCTATCAGATATGAATTCAGCATGTTCTCCTGAAAAGCATGGTTCCATGGACTTGGAAAAGACACCAGAACTTAGACCATCAGGTACTRCAGGGCAAATGACATCAAATGTGACAGAAGTAGTTAAAGCAGCAGAAGAAAATGTTTCCTCAAAGCCAAGTGAGAGCTGCTTCTCGAAAGACGCGCATTGTCCGRGGGCTGCGTCTCCTGACAAGGTTTGTAACAGGCTGACGTCTCATGCTCTGCAAAAGCAGGAGGGGCGAGTGGGGTCACCATCGGATGAGGATGTCCAGGATCCATGTGTCATGAGTCTTCAGAACCTGATCAAGAAGTCTAGGGAGTACATAGAGAGAGAGCAAAGCAAGCGTACCTCAAAAAGTAGTTCAAAGAGGAGTACGAGTGAAAGTCATTCGGATAAAGAAAATGACGGTGTTAAAACAACTGACTCYGGGAAAGAGAGAGTAAAGTTTACAAGCAGAAGTTGTGCTGCTCAGACGCTTGATAAACCTAGTCTTAATAAGTCAAATAGCCTTCTCCAAGGTGCCTCTACTACAAATAACACAAGTGTGTCCACTTTATCCAGTTTTTCTAAAGTAGACATACCTATGCGAGTTGGAACACCTCCTTTGGTGGATTCAGATTCCGATGAGGAATTGAAGAAGAATTCTGTGTTTGACCGTGGCAGCAGCACTGTCAGGAGCCTCACAGGCTCTTATGCCAAATTGCCAAGCCCAGAGCCGAGCATGAGCCCTAAAATGCACCGACGGCGCCCAAGACCTTTATCCATGGGACACATCATTATAAACAATCCTGTGAATGCTTACGAGTTGAGTCCTAAAGGCAAGGGTAGAGCAATGGATTTAATCATGCAAGATATTGCAGATAAGAACAACGTGTCTGAATCGGTGCCAAAGTTCATGGTGGACTTCACTACGGTTTGCTCTGGTAGAGTTCCTGGTGTCAGCAGGAGTTCTTCAGGCCCTTGTGATGGCAAASCAAATCGCCATTCCTTTGGGCTCTTTGAAAGCAGAGGAACAGTGTCAGCTGCGGTGGAAGGACAGCTGGTGATGGACAGCAGAGGGCCGTGGAAAGGAGAGAACAGTACTAATATCATACCTCTGAAAGTGAGCGAGCCCTTTGCCATCAGTCAGTGTACAGTGACACCGAAGATCCCGGCTGTGAATGAAATGAAACAAGCTACTTTGCCAGAAAACACTAAATGTAATTCTCCAGTGGAACTCAATAAATCTTACGATGTAGAAAATCCATCTCCACTGCTAATGCAGAGCAAGAATGTGCAACAGCGGATGGATAATACTCCAAGTGTTTCCTCAGCAAATGAGCAGTTTCCAGAAAATTTTGAAAAGGTAAAACGTAGACTTGATTTGGACACAGACAACTGCCAAAAAGAAAACAGTATCTGTGTTCTAAGAACTGGAATGGAAGAACAAGAGAAGCAGTGGTTGCAAGAACAGAAGTATCCTGTGGGATCAGTTTACATCACCAAGAATGCAGTCCTTGAAAATATGGCAAAAGGTAAAAGATTTCCTGTAGTTGAGGGTTACTTCTCCATTTATAAATTTTTTTAGAAAAAGYCCCAATGATCATTGGTTTCTAAGCATGTATTATATCAAAAGGCTAAAATTTTATTGCATGTGATTTTTTTTTTTAGTAGCCTCATTTCTCTAATTTAATTTRACATCACAAATAACTGATTTTCCATTTGAATCTCAACGTTGGAATTTGTTTTTACTAAGAAACTTGTCTTATGCCTTGAAGTCTAAATAAGACTACTAAAAGAAAAGATAGCCCATGTAAATGGAAAGAAAACCATGTAAGTGTTATCTTCAAATTCAAGACACTGTTACTTCTGTGTGTGTCTCTACCAAATGAGGCTGAAGTGACATAAATGATGCTTATTCACTCCAGCAAGTGTGACARTTCTTAGAGCTGTATTTTCCATGTCCTTCTTTCAGTAGAGGCTTTTGGTGTTACTGCTGCTCCATTCACAAGTTTAGTYRGCAAATATGAGCATGCAAATGTTTTGAAGGACTAGTAAATGATGGGGGTCTTTACAATACATAATGGAAACCTGATACTAAGAAAACCTGATGTCAAAGACATCCTTACATTTTAYTGATGATGCATATTACTTTTAGTAAAGGATGTATGTCTCTGGCAAAGATCATATAGAAGGTATTTAATATTTGATTCTTTGTTATGTCTTCTCAGAAGATATTTTAAAAACTAAAATGCTGGCCTTGGAAGAAATGAGAAAGAGACTAGAAGAGGAGCATGCACAACAACTGTCRATTCTGATAGCTGAACAAGTGAGAGAACAGGAAAAATATCAGAAGGTAAGGTCAAAAGGAAAAATTCTAAGCAAAGGTTTTGTGTTGTATGGAAGTTTGTCAGGAAGCAGTTGGGTTAAATKTATATTCTGTTGCTTTACAGAATTAGAAAAATAGTCTCATGGTTGAATCTTCTTTTTGTAGGAAATTGAAGAGGAGAGAAAGTTGGAAGGAAAGAAGGTTACTACAACGGAAATAGAAATTTCCAAAGTGAATATTAACAGTAGGATGGAGTTGGAGTGGAGGAAAAAAAGTGGAAGTGGCTTGCTGGAAAGTGTGCAGTCTCAGCAGGAGACAGTCCATAACACAAACTCCACCAGCATTGGTAAAACTGGGAGGGAAGAATGTAGATGAAGTKCTGTGCTATATTTTGTTGTGCAGTGCTTGGCTGGAGCAGCTGCCCCCCTGCACAGACAAGTGCAGTGTTCTGCCCAGGCTGCTCAGGGTGTGCAGAGGGCTCCTGGGGAGCCCTGTCCTGGGGACAGCATTTGGGAAACAGCTCTGTCACATCTCTGTGTCACTGGCATTTAGCACAGATTCAACCATCCTCGGGCTGTTCCGTCTACTGCATTCGTTATGGAACTGTTTTAGGGCACATCCAAGGAAAACAAGCTAAGAAGAACCTCCTTTGATCAAGGAGGAGGTGTGGGTTTGCACCATGGCCCAGAAGGGTTATTTATCCTGGTGCTGTGTGGCTGCAGAGCACTGGGCCAGCTGAGCACGTATGTGCAGAGCGTTCTGAGGGGCTCTGCCAGGGAAATTTGGCTGCAAGGCAGTACAGCTAGAGTTGATGGAACCCCTCTCAACTGTTCCAGAACATTGTGAAATGCTTTGTTCTGTCTTCTCTTTAGCAAATTTTGCATGGAAATCAGTCAGAAMTATTCAGCTTGCTTTTTGCCTATAATTGAGACCTTGCAGACAAAGCTGTGACCCTGTGAGCTGAGTGTAAACACTGACACAGGTATTACTTCATTGGCAGAAGTGTGTGTTGAACTGTGTGTTCTGTTTGCAGGTTTTGCTCATACGACACCCAACACCTTTGCTACAACAAGTGAAACTTCATTCTATCTCTGGGGGCCATCAGGTAGTGGAGTTATAAAAACCTCAGTATCCAGGCCAAGTAATAGGATCAAAACTAGGTGGACTCAGGTAAGGGTAAAAAAAGATTTCTTTTTGTCTTAAAAAGCCCTCATGTTTTTGTAAGGTGCTGGTAACTTTATAACRCTGTGCAGTAATAGATCTCACAGAAATTTTTAGTATCCCTTCCTATAGCTACTTTGATTACTCAGGAGAAGTGWATAGGCTCTTTTTCTTACTCATATATGCAAAATAATYATATAGCAATATATTGCTTCTGCWAAATTATGGTGGGTACTTTTGGCCCAGCCAAAGCTTTATCATCAGCTTKTTTCTTACTTGAAAACTTACGTCACTTGATGGATGTTGTTTGATAAATAATTTGTGATTCTTGCTTTTTAATCAAAAGTTTAGAAAATGCTTTTTTCTTTTTTTTAAGGTTTTCAGTCCAGAGATACAAATGAAGTTTGACAAGGTCACTGCAGTGGCAAAGGGTTTTCTCACTCGTAGACTCCTGCAGACAGAAAAACTGAAACATCTTAAGCAAACTGTAAAAGTAAGCTCAACTTTTTGGTAATTGGCAGCCTTCTCCTGTTTGTTTTTATTCCTGCCTTAAATGGACAGATGAAATCCTGCATTTTCTGCTCTCAGAAGATGTTGGTACTGTTATATGAACATATTTGAGTGTTGCATTGTTTAGTGTCGTGAGGTCCAAGTCAAATAATCTATGTCCTATGTGTACTGTTGGTAATGATKTCTTAGTTATGAAGCATTATGCYTGGTGCTTACTCTTCTTTTCTCATCCTTCWCAGGATACTCTGGAGTTCATAAAAATTTTTCAGTCTGAAGCCCCATTGAAAAGAGGAAGTGTGTCAGCACAAGATGCTTCCCTTCATGAAAGAGTAATGGCTCAGGTGACAGAATTTAATTTTTTTTTGGTCTTTCCTAGCTATTCTGCTTTGGTAATATAAATACATAAACCCTTGAGAGTGGCTTTGTTTAGAATAAAACATTTAAAGAAGAGAAGATTCCATTTTTTCACTTGATGCAAATTTATTTGATTTCAAAAAATTGATTYCAAAATTAYGAAGTGTTTTGTTTAGATTAAAASCKAAAAGAGCTTGATCAAAGCCATGGGCATGTAAACTTGATTGAACATTACATTAAAATTTTCATTCTTTTCAGCTGCGAGCTGCTCTCTATGACRTCCATGACATCTTTTTCTCAATGGAGGCATCGGAGAGAATGAACATTCTGCGTCACGATCGTGAAGTTCGTAAAGAGAAGATGCTCAGGCAAATGGTGTGTTATATTCCAGGGAATGTGAACTTTATATTTTAAGACTTTTAAGTACTGAATCATTTTGCATTTTAGAGATTCTTCCCCASTGTGTACAATGTTTCTTAAATCTGAATTTTTAATTATGCCTTTGTAGGTAACTTTCTTCAATATCTTTTCTTTTTAGGATAAAGTAAAGAGCCCAAGAGAGCGAGTGACACTCTCAACAGCTACACAGAAATCTCTGGACAGGAAAAAGTACATGAAGTATGTGCAGCCCTCACTTGGGTGGGGAGGGTTGGTGGGAGATGTTCAAGAGGAGGAGTAGGAGTTATAATAGTTTCTTTGCAAACTGTCATCTCTCCTAGGAAGAATGAGTATAAAGCTTTCCAGGTGTGTGCTGACTTGATAATTGTATTTTGCTCTTACTTTTAAGAGACTTCTTGTTTGCATGGGAAAAAGGTTTGTTCTAAGTTATGCATTTAYGCTATAATGCAGTGGTGGATGCTTAGTTTATGGCTGATTTTGCAAATTGTAAAAAGTGCTCCAAGTGATTTTATCTACTAAAAGTACCTAGCAATAGCACTACTTGATAGAGTATCTCCAGTAAAGTTTTTCTGGGGAATGGTAGCAGGCATTATCTGCAACACAGTGGATTGAGCAGTTGTTAGACTTGCTCCTGAGTAAGGAATAATCCCTACTACTGCTCTGGCWGTTTTACAGGTAGGTGTAGTCCCTCTTGTAGGCTTTCTCTGAGTGTTTTACTCAAGACCTGGATAATGATTTGATAACTGAAATATGTTTCAATACTTTCGTTTCTCTAGGGCTTCAGAAATGGGAATACCAAGTAAAAAAATAATCGTTAAACAAAAAACTCCTGAAAGCCGGTGGGTGATGGTTACTTTATTATGATGCTTTTAAGAAAATGTCTGATAAGGATAGACTCTGTCATCTGTATTGTTGGTTTGCCATCGATCAGCTCAATTCCTGCTACTATTATGATGGAAAGTAATGAAATCTGATTTAGCATGGCCTGACAAAAGGGTTTGTATTGGCTCATTAGAAATTAGGAAAGACATGTTGTTTACTCATGCAGTTCAATCTACAAGGACCACTGTGGGCAATTCAGCCCTTTTTCCCGTGTGTTCTCATAATGATTGGATCCCAAGGCACTGTTGTGGATGATCTGTGTGCTTTTTTGTTTGTTWTAAATAGTGGAAATAATAATCTTACTCTAGAATTTTAATTCCAGCCACTTKGCCTTCATGTCATTTGCATTACAAAACCAGTTAGCCCTTCTTAAATTTGTTGTGTGAAACRTGATGTATAATTCAGTATTTCTTGAGCTTTATATTTTTGAAGGAAAAAAGCACTAATAAAGTTTGTGTTTTAACAGCATACTTCAACCAAACCAAGGACAGAATGCCCCAGTTCATAGACTGCTTTGCAGACAAGGGTAAGAGCACAGGAGGTKTATAGCCTAAAGATGAAAGTAAATGCAAAGTGCAAGAACCAGTGATTGCTGGATAATATTTACACATAATGGTGCAACTGTTGTTCAGAGTAAAAATAATTACTTCCCCCAGTATTGTGAGAGAATGATGAAGCTTTGTTTTACCTTAGACTGCAAGAAAAATATTTAGTGTTGTCATCCTCTTGTGTATTGTCTTCATTTACACTGTTCCAACATTTCTATTTGTAACATTCATTCCATGAAGCTTTGCTTCCACTTAATGAAATACATGTRTTTTTCTGTGTAGACTGTAATGCCATAGTACTTGAACTGAATSGGTTTCTTGAACAGAGTTTTTGAATCTGTTCATGGGGAGATGTTCTCCTACTTAATGTATTTGTGTAAGCTGTAATAATGCCTATAGGAACTACACAGGCGGTCAGGAGGAGGCTCTGTGGGACATTKTAAAAATGTTTTCATGCCAAACAGAGTTTGATAGTGTCTATATTTTTGTATGCAGCCTTTCAACTTTGTTGCAAGTGACTTATTTACTCTTTTATATTTAACTAGAACCCCTAAGACCTCAGTGAATGGGGTTGAGCAAAATAGAAAGAAGGCCTCAGAGAGCAGAGTTTCTAACAAGGCTGTTTCAGGTGTGTAGAAAATTGGTGCTTGGATCTTATAGTAATAAGTTATTAGTATTTAGGGAAAATAAACTGGCAATATATTGTTTTCCTTTCTTTGTGCACCTGCTTTGCTATGCCTTAAGTCTAATCTATCTGTTCAAACAAATCTGCGCTGATAACTGAACCATCCACTTTCAAATTCTATAAACAAAGTGTATAGAATGTACTGCGCACAGCTCATTTGCTTTCACTCACAATAGTGAGTCATAAAAAGATTGCCAGATATATTCACTAGAACTGTTGAGAAGTAGATAGTAACCAAAAGTAAACTTGGATGAAAGTCTCAGGCCTGCTGTGTGTGAGTGCCAGGTCTGTCCTTTGTCCCAAAGGGAGGCCTCATGTCATTGCCCCTCGCTGCTGGAAAAGGCTGCCTGGTAATYGTTTTTAGAACTGTCACTCTTTTTATTCAGATTTGCATTCTGCAATTCCATCRTCTAGATTGCTGTGGGATTTTTGTACTTCCATATACTATTACTGTAATATCCTATTACTTGTATGGGAATTTTCTATGACTTGGAGGACACTTGMAGAGAGTTAAGGGGTAGCATTAATC
This sequence comes from Malurus melanocephalus, assembly GCF_030028575.1. Classification (NCBI taxonomy): domain Eukaryota; kingdom Metazoa; phylum Chordata; class Aves; order Passeriformes; family Maluridae; genus Malurus; species Malurus melanocephalus. Next base: position 66,686 of record NW_026623921.1, on the reverse strand, counting down.
ACTACTAAAGCACCATGTCTGTCAGCCTGGTTGTCTGTCCTGTGAGCTCGCAGTGAGCTGAGAGTGCAGCCCTGGGCAGTGYTGGGCCAGCAGGAATGCCTTTGGTGTAGTGGGAGCCTGTTGAAAGGGAGGGATCTGCTGTGGGGAGGGCTCTGGCCATTGCCAAAGCAGCTTTGCTGTGCTGAGCACAGCCCTCGGACGCCTGTAACCACTGCAGCTCTGACCCAGAGGAACTCAAGAGCCTAAAGAGGACTGGCACTTCCTCTGTCTCACTCATTTACTTGCTTAGTAATCATTTCTCTTCCATGGCTGTCTTCCATTCCCACTGCTCTGCACCCTGTAGTATGATTTTCACTGCTTTGGGTAAATGTTTGCTCACACTGCTGCACTTTGTTGATAACTGCTTCCACCTAAAGAATGCCGAGTTGTGCTACTTTTTAGCAGCCTGCRCTGCTGAACCCTTAGTACTGGAAGGTATTTGTGCTATGCATAGTATAATATGGATTTAAAAAATATATGTCTGTATTTACTTGTTCCCTGTGGAAAGATTTATTTATTTGTTTATTATTTTTCTCCTTAAGCAACCTTCCTTTTATAAAGGCTGTGCCTGATGACGTTATTCATATTCATACTGCACTTCTAGTTCTGGTTGTCTTATGCTGATGTATGGAGGCCTACAACTTCTCTTGTTGTAATTAGTGTGACAAAAGCAAAGAGTTATTTTAACTATTTAACTCCTATGGTATTTTCTTAATTGATAATYTGTTTAAAAGTAAGACATGGCATAGTTAAATTTGTCAGCCATTTTATCTCTGYCTTGGTGATGTAACGGTTCTTTTAAAAATTGGTGAATTGTGGTTGTAGTTTTAAAGTAGCAGAAGAGAAGATAGAATAGTTACCAAGGAAGGCAATATTATAAATTGTCCTTACTTTTGAACCTATTGGTAGTTTTCCKAAGGCTTTCAGGGTGTAACATTGTGAAAACTGTTATTTTAAAAGTAGTCACTGAATGCATAATACTGCCTTAAAAAAATTTGTCCTAAATTTTTTCAGGAATTTTTGTTGGATAATCCTGTTTCAAAACCCAGTACTATTAATCATAAAATGGTAATGTTTCTACTTACTTTTAGGAGCATATGCAGGAAGAACCCAAAGAAAGAAGCCAAATGTTGTGACAATTTAAGAAGACAGCACTCACTGGGATAAAATGCCTGTGTTTTAATGATGGTATTCTCAGCACTGGTTTTTAATATTACTTCTTCTTTGCATACTATGTATATTTAGACATTAAAAAACCTACTTTGTCATTTTCAGATGACACATTAACACAATCACATTGAAGTAATATGCTTTGAAGCTCTAATATTTGTGGGGAAATTACATGTTAGAACTTGTGTACAGACTAGTATTAATATATAAAAGATTCATAATCTTGTTTATTTAAAGACTACCAGAGGGTAACATGAAGGAAATTTGTGACTTTTTCACACTTCCTAATTCTAGTGTTTGACATAGGCTTTTGGCCTTACTGAAATTGCAGTTCTGTGTATGAGTGCCACTATAGGGGAGTCAGGGGTGGTATATATTTAGTTTCAACCATAAAGTTAAAGCAGCTAAATGTGAAAAATCTCCCAAACTTAAYTTAAAGAAAAGTGAGCTTTCATGTCACTGAATTTGTCGGCAGCCGTTTTGAATGTACTTTCTGTAAGAATGAGAATAGCTCAGTTTCAGTACTAAAGGCCTTGTACCAAAAGTTTTGCATTTCTGCTGAGCTGGACRGGCGTGGCCCAGGTTTATTGCTGGGCTTATAACTGACTAATCCAAAACTCTGCATTTCTGTGTGTGGTAGATCAAACCACTCTACTGAAAGAGTCCAGGGTTTTTATTTCCCTGCTGTCTACTGCATTTTCTGATGGAAACAACATTTGTCCAATATGGAGACATGTATTTGCTACAGAAACTTCAGGAGGCAAGATTTTGTTTTACCATTTCAGTGATTTCCGTCCATAATAGTAATCCAGATACATTATATTTAATTGATGGCACTTGCAATTTTTCTGAGCAGGTATTTTCCGCTGTGATTTAACAGGCCCTTTGAAGTTGTTTCTGCAGCTGGGGAATCCCTACCAAATCCCAMCACTTTCATATTTATGAATATGTAACATTAAAAGATCATAGTCAAATTTTACCTCAGTCTTCCAACTGATGGATATTATCCATCAACTTGAGGAGAGCATAATTCTCCACCTTYTTGTAATGAACTTGAGACATGACAAGTCTTAGAGAGAAGAGCTCATCTGTATAATCCTTGCAGTGGAGAACTGACTGTCARCAGGTAAAATAGGTTGTATTTTGTTACTTTCCCAGTGTCAATACAATACAACAGACTGACTTTGGAGGGTTTGTAATGTGTTGACATGAATGTARGAGAAAAAACGACTGACTGAAAATTGCATTGTGGTAACCAGCAGGAAAGAGGAAGGTTAATGATGGGATGAGGACAGTGCCTTGCTGGGCAGGGAGGAGKGGCTGGCTTGGCTGTGGCACCAGCCTGTGGCTTTTATCTGCCACCACATCTGTCCTCTGCAGCTCCTGATGCTGTTCAGAACAGCAGTGTTAGACCATGCACTCAGTTACCAAATGGTGTTCTTGGRAAAAGGCAAAAGCAGTGCCCGGGTACTGCTTGGCTTATTTGCAAGCCTGGGGCCAGCAGGGGTGCTTTAATGGTGTAAAGTTTAATGGTGTAAATGCAGGAGTTTGCACCAGTGGAGGACCTGCGTCCTTCATACAAATGCTATGGTGCTTTAAAATCTCGGCTGTAATACAGAAAATGCCCGAGGCAAGCATCCTGCTCATCYGCTGGGAATCCAAACTCTCTTTTAGGCCCCAGCTTTTCCTAAGGAGTGAAAAACAAGAGGGAAAAAATTTCCAGTGACAAGTATAACTTCTCATGTGTGACACAAACGGTGCTGTTGATATAGCAGCACTAAAGATTGATGTTTTTAATGGATGTTTTATGTGCTGTATTTATTATTAGCATAGGCAATAYGTTGATGCACAGATAGGTTTAGTGTGTTAGTTGAAATGAATGTTTGCCTTCTCTTAGGGTTTCATATCTAAATCTCTTGTTCTTCAAGCATGTTTCCAGTGTGTAATAAGTCATTCTAGCACAAGGRTTTGGKTTTTTTKYTAAACTTTCACGAGGCCTTTGTCTTGACAGGTGCCAGAATTTGGTTTTTTGATGTTTCGTATTTATACATATTTATCTTTTTATTTTGTGTGGAATTGTGATCCCATTACAAAAGTCAATTTATTTTTGTACATTGTTTCGTTTTCACCAGTCTCGCTTTTTWCTTAAAGCATTCTGCACAATAAACGGTGAATGTTTACCAGCAATCTCCTCGCTGTTGTTGTTGCTCCGCGCCGCCCCTCAGGCGCTTCCCGCGCTGCGAGCGGGGCGGGGCGGGGCCGGCGCGCGCTGTCATGTGACCGGGAGCAAGATGGCGGCGTTCCCGTGGTGAGGGGCGGCACCGGGGCTGTGTGAGGGCTGTGTGTGTGTGTGTGTGTGAGAGTGTGAGCATTGTGAGTGTGTGTGTGTGCGCGTGTGCGCGTGTGTGTGTGTGTCTGTGTGTGTGTGTGCGGCGGGTTCGGGGGGTTGCGGGTCCCGGCTGGGCCAGGGTGGCTGTCATGCTCGGTGACATTCGCGGCCTCGGGGCTGTGGCGGTCCCGGCTGTGCCGGAGCACTCGGAGCCACTCGGCCTCGGGGCACTGGGACCCCACGGGTGGGTACAGATCCCATTCCCAACACTCGAGGGTACAGATCCCATTGACAACACTCGAGGGTACAGGTGACATTCACAACACAACACCCGAGGGTACAGGTGACATTCCCGACACTCGAGGGTACAGGTGACATTCACAGCACCCTGGCGTTGTGCTGAGCCAGGCGAGTCCCGGGCTGGGGGCACAGCTCTCCTGAGGGATGGGAGCCGGGCAGGACGCGACAGCCACTGGCCTCCCGTTATTTACCCTTGGTATGTGATTATTTATATACATATATACTTTCCCTTCACTCTTCCCTTTTAAGGCATGCAAGATCAAGAAACTATGTGTCAGAATCTGAAGCRTGCAAACTGGAGTCCGTACCCTTGGATTTTGGTGATTACCATCCTCTGAAACCCATTACAGTGAGGTTTTTTTTGTGCTTTTGGAAAATCAATCTGAATTCAAACTGATTGTGTTCCTCTTTAGGTGTGTCCCTTTACAATTATAGGGCTTTAATGTTGCTGATGGTACTTGTGAAGTTGTTTTCTCTGTTAGTGGCCTGTTGTTCACAGGATCAAAGTTTATTCTGTTTGCCCTTTACATAAGTTTGCTGGTGCTGTTATGTGTCAAAAGCAGTCTCCTGAAAAATACAGCACTTCAGCCTGTGGTGTTCTTGGTTACTTTAAATGCTGAATAATGGATAAATCTAAAATCAAATTGTTGCATTACCAATAACCTGCATAATTGCTTGATGTAAGATTTAGTTTTGCGTTAAATTCCAGTCAGGTGTGTACTTTAAAGTATTTATTATTTCTTTGATGTATAAGAGGCTTTTAAAGATGCACCAAAAAAAGGGATCTGGCTTCAAAGAGATGAGTTATCCAGTAATGAATGATAAATGGGCAGCAGCTTCTGCTCAGGAAGGTCGGTGGGGACATAAGATGGCAGCCTTAGGTTGATGTTCCAGGCTTGAATGTCATGCAAGAAAAGTAAAGATAAAGCTGGTAGAAGAAATTAAATAGCAAGAAAGACGTTGGGGGAGAGGGGCAAACCTAATAAAATAGAGGAGGGGTAGTAGAAAGAAATTTAGAGTGGTTGTTCTTACAGTTTTGTAGACCTAGAATTGGGAAGAAAAAAAAAGTAATGGAAATGCTACTGAAGAATGAGTGCCTCCAGATTCAGGGAAAAGGGGGTGCCTCAGTTTAAATGCTGGTGCTCACTCTAAAGAGATTGTTTGATTTCTCCTTGCTTTCATTGCAACAGCACAATTCACRTAGCATGTATTTTAACAATTTATTAAAGAGAAGAGAGGGAAGAGAAAGCCAGAAAGCCTTTTTGTGTAATKGTTTTGAACTTCTTGTTTAGGTTACTGAATCCAAGACCAAGAAAATGAACCGGAAAGGAAGCACTTCTTCYACCTCCTCTTCCTCCTCTAATTCTCTGATGGACCCCCTGAGCAGTGTTTTGGATGGCACTGATCCCYTGTCATTGTTTGCTGCAGCTGCAGATCCTGTGCCTGCTGCRGCTCCCACGGTAACACCAGGGGCAYTTASCTCAGCTAAATAAAATAAAACCAAAACTTAAGAGAACTGCAAAGCCACCCCTGGATAAAATATATTTCTCTCACCAATTAAGAAGTTAATATAGGAAATATACTGTCTTAATAGAACATTCTTTTTATTTATCTACTTTTATCTGGTTTATATTGAGATATTTATTTAAATATAGATTTTAAAAAAACATTGTAACTTTTGAAAGGATGAGCTAGCACTTGAAGTGTTAAATTGACCTWTATGAGCCTTCTCTTCTTTTTCTGTATCTGTATTTAACGTTTGCACTTGTACTCCTGTCACAGGATGGTGCACGAAGGAAACGGGATAAAGATGAGAGCTCAGCTGTAGGAAGTGACTTTGAGCCATGGTCAAACAAACGTGGTGACATCCTGGCTAGATACACAACAACAGAGAAACTTTCTATTGTAAGTGGCTTCTACAGGTTTTTTTATTTGTACCAGAGGGTTAATTACCCTATGCATTCTTGGAATGCTAGCGAGTGCTTTCTAAAAGTCTGCTTTTTCTGCTTCCTCACAGAATCTGTACATGGGATCTGARAAAGGTGAGCACTCTCTTTAACAGTGACAGAGTTTGCTTGAGGCAGGGTGCAGTGACAGGTTTGTGGTCAAGAATACTTGAAATGTGTTTTCCTGCCTCCTCCATTCTGACATCRGGGTCCACGCATTTTTTGTGGGTAAGACTTGTGGATTTTTACTRAAAAGCCAGCCAACCACCTTGTCTTTTATTCCTGTGGGCTCATGAATTTGTCATAATTGCACTGCACTGCCTTCCACTGTACCTTAATACTTCTTTCCATTTAAACTAAGCAATGATGTTTTGAGGATCGTGTTTGTCAACTCTTCTGCTAGCTGGAAGGAAAGCAGATGAGTCCTTTGGGAACTTGTTCAGTTATTCTCTCTATGTGAAAGTGAAATGATCTCAACTGTATGCTGGSTGCTCAAAAATTAACCAAATGTTAAATATTTTATCATGTTTTTAGGGAAGAGAATCTGGGCTAAGTAATCATAGCATAATAAGTCAGGATTTGTATATATGGATAAACATGCAGCATTTCAGCTTCTGGAGAAGTACAAAATACTTYCTTGCAATGAGAATGGTCAAACACTGAAACTGGGTGTTCAGGAGGAGTGTGACATCTGTATCCTTAGGTATTGTTAAATTGACTGGATATGACTGTGTGCAATTGTTTTAACTTCAGAATTGGACCTGCTTTGAGGAGGAGAGTTGGACACAGACCTCCACAGAGCTTTTCTATCCTAAATTATCCTATGGTTCTGTCTGCTGATTCTTTTCTTTCCTGTAAAACTTGCGAGAAAATCCACTTATATTMAGTTTAGCTTACTTGTCATCCCCCTTGTTCAAAGTGAGTGCATTGTAGGTGTGCTTAGRTGTGTGTCTTCAGGAATACTCTCTAAATGCATCAAAACACCTCTGTCACAGAAGCTGACTGGTCATTGTCASACTCCTTCAGGTTTGTTTCTCTTCAGAAATCCCAGTGTTTAAATGTTAAACTTTGACATGTAATTCTTTACAGGAAAAGCCACAACTACTGGTTCAGCAGTTTCTGAAAAAGTGAGGACAAGATTAGAAGAATTGGATGATCTGGAAGAGGTGAGAAAGTTTTCTGATGAAATTACAGCACCATTATAATAATGAAAGGAATGTGTGAAATAAAAATCCTCTGTGAAACTTTTAAAAAGGTCCTGATTCTGCAAGTGCTTATGCATTKTTTAGATAAATATGTACTTTCTGTGGTAATTCTCTAGKAATTTTAATCTCTATTTGTTACAGGATTCAGGCAGAATCATATTTTTGTAACACTAGAAATTGTGATTTGAAATTTACCTCATCTCTTGCTGTTGATTTACCTTGTTACTGTGCATGATCTGCAGCTGCTGTAGAACTTTGTGGAGCYTAGTAGTCTCAACATCTGATAATTCTGGCTGTCCATGCTGCAGAAGCTGCATACTCTCTAGCTGAGCTTAAATAAAGTTACAATTATAGCTTGATAGAAATACTGAGTACTCCAGTTACTTCTCAAGCTGCAATATTTTCCTGTGCAAAGGTGAGAAGTTTCATAACCTGCTTTTCTGTGACCTGAAGGGAAGTTGTAATCACTTTTGTAGGGTTCTCCCCCACAACATGGCAATTTGAGTCTATAGTAACAGCACTCTCCTTCCTTCCCTCCTGCTCTTGCTCAGTMGGTTTGTGTTTCCTTACCAGGGATCACAGAAAGAGCTGTTGAATTTGACTCAGCAGGATTACATGAACCGAATTGAAGAACTGAACCAGTCTTTAAAGGATGCATGGTCCTCTGATCAGAAAGTAAAAGCTCTGAAAATAGTCATCCAGGTCAGTTTTGGTTTTGTTCTATACAGAGCCAGTGAGTCTGGTGATATGACTTGTCCAATTTCCTTCCTGGGAAAAGAAGGGTTTCTATTATTTTTCTATTATTTTCTTTTGTYCTTCTCTGAAACACACTTCTTTCAGAGTTTTATGACTTCTGGCAAGAGCTGGATTTTCAGCTTTGTTGTTACATATTGGTTTTGACTAGGTTGTATGAGATKGAATTCTCAATGAGTCACCAAATGRCAGATGTGGAAATTTTACCTGCTTMAGTATAGTTAGAATAAATAACATGTAGTAATATCAGCTCCTTTTAGGGCACATAATTTCCTTTCCTGTCTTCTTCCCCTTCAGCCCCTCGCTCCCCACAAGTTATACCAGAATGGCTTTTTGAACATCAGTGTTTTACCCATCCAGACTTACTAAGGCAATTGAATTAATGGGATTTAGGATCTCAGCAAGCTACCAAAAAAACCTCCAGAATTTCAAAATTGTGTGTGTGGGGTTTTGTTTTGTTTGTTTGTTTGTTTTAAAACTTGTCCCCAGTGTTCCTGTGGGTCATTTGGGGTGATGTGCTTCGAGGAGGGCAAGGGGAAATAGGACAGTTAAATGCTTGTTTGTTTGACTTGGCCTTTAAAAAAAGCCAGAGGCAGAGTGTAGCAAAGGACAGATGAGATAATGACATCCTTAAAAGCTGTAAAACTGATGTAGTGCTCATAGTCATCCAGTGGGGTTATATAAAGTCAGGATTTTTTTGGTCATTCTGGATACTCTTGTGAAAACTGCTTGAAGTAATTTCATCTTAAATTGTGGTAAAGACATAAAAGGAAATGAAACATTAATGAAGTGAGATCAAGCAATTATATGTGACCTAGGGTGACWAATGTTCTATTGTAATACTATGAAATCAGCACTATTATTGTTATTTTAAAAAAAAATCCATATATAGGATTGTGAAGTGTGAATATTGTCTTTGGATGAGAAGAAAAGGAGCAGGGATGTCCTGTACTTACAGTGCTTTAATAGGTGTGTAAATATATAAAYATATGTGTGATATGCAGTASTAATCTATGCATGGATRCTTTCRTGTGTTCTTTTGCAAATGATTCACAAACAATTTTGAAATAATAGAGTTTCTAACATGAAATTCAGTGCTTCCTTTTAGGAAAGTGATACCAAAGTTGAATATGTTTATCCATGCTAAAATGTTGTTCACTTAGCACTTAATGCTGCAGATACTCATCACTAATTGAAACACTGGCTAAGAATGGAATAGGCATTTGGGTAATTCACGTGCATAAAAAAGAAATCATGAAGGATWATAATTCTGTAGTTATAAAACAGGATAGGATAGAAACCTCATTGAAGTGTACTTGTCATGGTTCTTGCTGCAGGGTATGGATCCTCTGAAAGACCTGAGCAGTTTCTCGACATCAGGCTGTGGTTTTATACATCCACATATACATAGTGTGTCATTACACACTGGTTGGTGTGCAGTACGAGCAGTGAGTTTGGCTTCTGCTTAGGAAAACAACTTCACTGGCATGGGACCAGTCTGCCCAGGGCAGTGGTGGCACCACGGTCCTTGGAGGTGTTTAAAAGATGTGTACATGTGGCACTTGGGCATGTTTTTTACTGGTGGTCTTGGTAGTGCTGGATTAAAGGTTGGGCTCAACAGTCTGGAAGGTCTTTTCCAACCTAAGTGATTCTATGATTCCTCAAGTGCCATTTTGCAAGATAGTTTACTTGTCCAGATGGAGTATGCTGAAATGAGTAAGCTGAAATGAGCTGGTTTTGTATGTGAGCTCTARGAAAAGTGGTAATTAAGTGTTCATGATATTAATATGTGTAGTGAAGGTKCCAGACTAAACCTGCAGCAGGGAAGATTGTGCTTTGGTTGTAGGATGTGAATGCTCTCGCCTGTCTTTCCAGTGCACTCTTCAAGTTACCCTGATGAATAAAGCAAAAAGACAAAGTGTGGCCCTGGTTTAAGCATGTTCAAATGTTAGGATTTCCTTTTTTAAACKGAGCAGTCTTGTGAGGTRTTTTATTGTCTGTGATTAGCTCTGSAAATGAAGAATAACCTGACAATTACAACAGCACTATGGTTTGTTATGTTGTCCTTGTGATTTTGTCTTCATAGTTCACATTGGCCCTTTCCATCTGTGGATATTAATTCATTCCAGCCTTTCTGGAGTAAAAGCACCCACTTGCATTGGCCTCTAAAAAGGTTTCTTTCTTTTTTTTTTCTCTTTCTAGTGTTCTAAGCTTCTTTCAGACACAACMGTAATCCAGTTTTATCCAAGTAAATTTGTTTTAATCACAGATATCCTTGATACTTTTGGTAAGTATCTACTGTGCCAGACTTACTGCACAATTGTTAATAAGATTTTTTTTTTGGTAGTGTAAGAAAGCATCAAGAGTTATCCAAAGGGGCTGAAATGACTTTTAGTTTTAACGTGGAATATTTCCAACATAGACATTTGGACAACAGTGCTATAAACTGGTGTTTATAGCACTAATGGTATATAATTGTTAAAAAAATCTTAAGAGCAAAGTCTTTAAGATAAAAATATTTCATTTTGTAGTTCTGTGCTTTAAAGCACTAAATGTATTAATGAATATTTAGAACAAAACTTTGGGAAAAATCAACTGTGCATTTTGAAATTTAAAACAGAGTATAAAAATATTTTGGATTTTAGCAGCCTCTTGACTCAATATTTCATTATATTTGAAGAATAGGACTCAAATTTTTCTTTGGCTGAATAGGGTCTATGAATTGATCRGAATGTAGTTACCAAATTTTATGATATATTTTTAAACTTTTAAGTGAAAATGTCTTCTACTTCATGTGATTCTGTGTTTTTTCTGCCATGTCATTAAAAAGAATTACGATGGTATTCAAAGTTGAAGGGTATTTTGGTGCCAGCAGGATATGCTGCAACATAGGTGGAATTGTTTTTTCAGGTCGTGCTYCCTCTTTGTGCTCTTTCCTCTTGCTGAGAGTTGCTGCAGATCACATAATATCCAAACTCAGCAAGTCAGGRCACAGCTGTCCTTTCCTGGCTCGGGATGGATCTGWSYKGSYKTTACCTCTGCACTGAGGGAGCCAGRGAATGTTTGCAGTGTGAGAAGTTCTGAATGACCCCCAACATTTCAGCCTCACCAGAGGGCACCAGAATGGCAGCATTCCAGGAAGCTTTTCCAGAGAATTTCATTGTTGGAAAGGGAAGCTTTGTACCTACGTTTTGTGGTTTACAGTTTAATTTGTTAGGAATTTATTTTTAATTATTMTTKTTCTTTTTTTTAACCAGGGAAACTAGTGTATGAAAGAATTCTGTCAATGTGCATGGATAACCGAGTCTCTCTGCCAGGTAATTTTGTTTYTGTTGCCATGGTGCTCCAGAAAAGAATCATGTCCTAACTTGAGGAAGGTTAAACAGGACCCCTGCTTCTCTGTCTCTTACAGAAAAGGTTCTGATTTCAATCTAGTAGTTTTTAGTTTTTAGCAGAGTAAAATCCATTGCTTAAAGCTTCTACTATTCATAGTGTTCATCCAAGTTTACATTTTAATTGTGAAGAATAAACCTAAGATATAATAGAATGTGCTTGTGGCTCTGCTGTTACTAAATATAAACTGGGTCTTCACGAGATTTGAAATCACAAAGTTCTCTAATACAGAATTAATTAGTGGAGGGAGATTTAAACAGGATTGGCAAATTAGATGAAGGAAGACTTTCTTTTCCTTTTTCTTTTTAGCATATGCTCTCTTCTGAAAGTACTACAGTTTAGTAGCTTAAAATTAATGATAGAAATGCAACAAAGCTGAGAGTCTCAGTTTTTGGTAAATAGATGTTTTTGCTGCTCCACTAGAAACTTGGTAGTTTTGCTTTAATTAAGGAAGARTTTTGGAAGAATTAGTGGGCTACATCTAGCATAATCCTTCTAACTTGGGCTTTTAAAATTTTCTAGTTGCAACACAATTAAAAAATTTAATTTGACATTTACAGTATGAGTGTGTGTGGAAGAACCTCTTTAGCAAGACATTGAAGTATACCATGGTAAATACAGGCATTTCTTTACAATTTGAARTGCATGAAGTGCACATCCTTGAATGCTGAAAGAATCTTACTCTGTAGCTGGCAMTGRAACAGTACCATTAGTTTGCAGTTAAATGCACAGGATTGGAGCCAGATGCTTGGAACCAGCAAATACTGAAATTTGAAATAAACTTCGAGAAAATAGTTAAGATAAATTTGGTTGTTGCAGATCTGACAGCCTGCTCTTGTAAGCATTAATGAAGGCAGGCAGTTGCCATAGCATGTGAGGATTTCTGAGCACAGAGCTGAGTGCTGCTGCAGCTGTACACTGCCAGAGGCATTGCTGCTGGCAATTCCAGTAAAAATGGGAGAGAAAAGGAAAATCTGTGCTGCACCAACTGTGAACCTTTGGGGATCTCAGGACCAGCCTTTGAGCTCGTCCTTGGGGAACCAAGTGAAACAAAATTCAGGGAGAACTGAGGTCCTGGATGAGAAAGATMCTGAGTACAGGAAGTTCTAATATGTGACTTCTCTCCTGTTGGAAGTTGGAARCTTTCTTGTGGAGCTTCTCATCTTCTGGTGTTTTAAACTGTTTCACAAGGAGTGTGTAAGAGAATGTGTTTAATGTTCAGAGTACAGAAGCAAAGTTTCTGTGTTTAGCATTTCCTACTTCTTGCAATAGTATTATTTAAAATTTATGTTAGCCTTATTTTAAAAGGCATTTGCGTGCTTAAATACCTTTTATATATTCTTTATTCATTGTAGATTTATATACACATATTTGTTATTGATTCCCTGTATTTAATTGTTTTACAGTTTCTGCCTTTGGGGAGCAGAGGCTGAGGTCCAATTTTTCAATAGCAGCTCTGAGATGAGCTTTGAAGTGCTTAAATTCAGATTCTGAAATATTATTTACCACAAGACTCTTACCTGTTCTTGTTATGTGCTTCACTCTGCTGCTCAAGAGAGCTAAGAAGCAAATGTATTACCTTGTTTATTATTGTGCACATAATTTCTTGATGAATGGACAGAAAATACAGTTTTAAACCTCGAATGAAAAGTAACTTGTTTCCAGAAAGGATGTAACTATTTCTGGCTTGGTTTTTTTTTTTTGCCTAGATAACTTTTCTCCAGAGAGTGTTAACGATACTGCTAAAGAAACCTGTTTAAACTGGTTTTTCAAGATTGCTTCGATCAGAGAACTCATTCCGAGATTGTATCCTTGTCAAATGAGACCCTCAGAGGGTGTCTGCAGGTTTTTTATAGATTTTTCCAAAAATGAACAGGTTTGCTTCAATAAAACCTGCAGGATCTGGTGTTTATACTGGCTTTGTTTTGTTTTTTCAGGCTGTGTGTTTTGAATGTACTTTTGAGTCATGCTTCAGAGTCAACTGAATGCTTAAATATTGACTGAGCAATTTGGCAATGACATAGTAGAGATGATGTATGAAAAGTTTAGAAACAAAATCTCGTAGATAAATTGTAAAAATTAACCAAGTTTCGTGACATTAATTACAGAAGGCCTTAAAACACTCTTCAATATGCATTTGGTATCTGTTTGCTTCAGGTTTTTCAATGGTGTGAATCTAAGTTTAGTTCCTTAACTTGGCTTCAATTTAGTTACGTGGAAGCAGCAATACTGAAGTGCAATAAGTTCCTATCCAAAACGTAAGAATAATGTTAAGTATGGGAAAGAAGTGAATGGCAGACTTAGGAACAAATTCAAGGAATTCTGTGATTAACAGTGGGTAGGGTCTCAGCAGAACTGAGAAGAAGCAGTACAGAGAGATTTTGGAATTTTTAATGAGAGTACCATGAAAAAAATTGAGGGTAAACCGTGGTACACTTTGAAATACAAGAGTGCTCTTAGTTTTCAAATATAAGCACAATTGTGATATCAGGTGTCAAAATCCCAGTGCAAATTGAAACCAGTGGCTTCTAGTGCTGGAGGGGGAAGGAGGACTGTTGAGATGAGGAGCGTGGGTAAAAGGCAGCATGGAAAACTGAAAGGAGGGTTGAGAGACAAAGTTGCAGAGATAATTTAGGATCAATGAACCATTATCTATTGAAAACATTGATATAAGTTTAATGTGTTGCCAGACAGTGTCAGCTGCTGAGCAGAAAATGTCCCTTCCCTGGTAATTGTCTCTCTTCAGTTATATTTTGAATTGAGTGTTGGAAGCCAAATTGCTACTGTAGTGACAACTTTATTATCCCTAAAAAGCAGTTCTTTTACTGGAATAAGTGGGCCTCATAGTCAGTCTCTAGTACAGCTCTGTCAAAAAGGACCTGTGGAAAATGAGACATGAACAACTTCCACCAGCTCTGCTTTAAGTGTCTGTTTTCCTTGCACTGAGTTACAGCTTTTCCATAGCTCTGCTGTTCTCCATCCTACAGGAGGAGTTATTTAGTTTCATTTGCCTTGCCCTGAATATCAAATACTGCAATTTGAATACAGGATATGTATTACTGTACACATAAAATTTTACTTACRAAATAAATTTTTGTGCTAGTATCCTTTGATACATACTTCTATAACTTGTACTCCACTGTTGGTCTACAAAGCAATGCTGAAGTTATCTGTTGGTGWTATAATTCTGTTACTGACTGTTAAAGCCCATTTTCATTTCTGATRAAAACAGGGGGATTTCAGAATGTCTTCCACGGTTAACATCTATGATTAGAGGAATTGGAGATCCACTGGTTGCAGTTTATGCCAGAGCATACCTTTGCAGGGTAGGCTGTCATTTAACTCTGATCTAGCAAAGATTTACTGCATCTAGTGCTGCCACTGCTTCTTGGAACTACTGCTTTTATCTGGAGCAGTCAGCAGCCTGTCTCTTCAACAAACAAACAAACAAATAATAATTTCTCTTCTGTTCAAGAATAGGGAATCTCTCTTTAAATGTTTATAATAAGTAAGAATAATATGATGTGCTGCTGTGGGCTTTTGCAGTGCACTGGAGTAGAGAGTGATTCCCTTACTGCTTACAGATGCTTGGAGCTGATGTTAGGAGGGTTTGTGTGAACAAAGCTGCAGTGCCTCAGGGCAGTTGTTGGTGGACATAACTGTAACAGTAAGCAAGGAATTAATTGATCAAAAGCATGTGATTTGATTTGATGTGTGTGGCTTGGGTGCATTCCTTCAGCAAAGGTGTTTTTGTCTCACACTGAAGGAGAATTGAKAGATGCTGATAAATCTTTTTCTTTTAATACAGGTTGGGATGGAAGTGGCACCACAACTCAAAGAAAGCCTGAACAAAAATTTTTTTGACTTTCTTCTAACATTTAAGCAAGTAAGCAAATAAGTGTTTTATTTGCAAAATCAGATAAATACACTCCTTAATCAAACTGCCACATAATTTTAAAAATCTTTGAAGTTCCTGTATCCGGACATAGTATGGGAAATTTCACCTATATTCTGATAAATTGAARCTGCTCTATTCAGCATGTTTCCAGRTTTGGATATATTAGGCGCTTGAGGGGTTTTTTCCCCTCAGTTTACAAGGAATGCTTCAGAATATCTCTATCTTTGTGATAATGTCTTTGTTGTTTCCATTCATATACAAACTTTGTCCAGTTTATCACATATCCCATTAAATATCTTCTCACAGCAAGATGTATTTGTCTSTTATTTGAACAGATCCACGGGGATACAGTTCAGAACCAGCTGGTGGTGCAAGGTGTGGAGATCCCTGTGTACCTGACGCTGTATTCTCCTGCTATAGACTGGATTTTACAGTGCATTGCATACCATGCTCCAGATGTAAGTGAATCTGGTCATGCTCAATACTAAAGCAAGTGTTGTGATGGAGAGTTAACTGTGCCTATTAAAAACACCCCCTGTTCTTCCATGAGTGTGAAAACAAGGGTAAAGTGCCTGCACAGGAGTGTCTGCTGCTCTCTTTTGTGCAGAAAGAATATTTGTTTCCACAAAGCTCAAGTGTGACCAAGTTCATAGGCAGTATTGCTGTTGGTTTCTTGCTGACCTTTAGCTAGTTTAATCTTTATTTCCTCAAGTCATCAGTTTCTTGTGTCATACAGATACAGAAATTATTTCATTAAACTGTAGCTTAACACAGTGAACAGGCTGTTCTAATCTCTGTCAGTGTGGTTTGCAGTCTGGCAGAGTTTTCACCTCTCCTGCCAGAAATAACTGACCTGGCTGGCAAATAGTGATTATCAGGAGTAATGGCATGGATGAAAGATTGCAAATTTGACTTCCATAAAATGGTGGTTTTGATTGAAATGCCACTGTACCTCTTCCAGAGGATGTGTTTTATGTTATGCTATGCAATTGTTTGTTTGTGCTCTGAGTATAGGATAAGACRGGACTATTGGAATGTATTGGGAAGGTAATTAAAACAGCTTTTAGGAGATTTCAGTAATTAAAGCTGAATATATTGCAAAGTCTCTATTCACTAATTTTAATAAGTAATTTTTCCAGGTTCTGCTTACTGAGATGATGGAGAGATGCAAAAAACTGGGGAACAAGTAAGTGTTGCAGAGTGTAGAAGACAGGAGTCTSTAATGAGTACCCCTGAGTCCCTGGAATCATGTTCTCTCTCTCCTTTTGGAAGCAGTTTGGATGCATGGTATAGCTTGAATTTTCCCAGTAGCTTAGTAAATCATGATTATGAACATCTGTTTTCCAGAGATGAATTCTAAATTATGGTAGATTATTTGTCGAGCCAAAGTTAATTAGTTTAACTTGGTTGCTGCATTCTGGCTCCTAAACCACAGTTTAGGACATGTAATGTGTTCTCCATTAGCCGTGTCTCTCATTCCTGGTTTTGCTTCATTTTTCTGTGTTTTCCTCCCTTTCCTTGCCCCATCCTCCCCTGGCTGCAGTTGGCCCATACATGCATTCAGCAAGGGAAGTTGTAAAGCAGCTGGCAGCATTTGAAAGGTGGTTGTATTTAGGCATTTGCTTTTTTAAATGCTGAAATTGGTGTCTCCAGTGTCTGCTAGCAGCCTGGGTGCAGGGTTATCCTGTTCAGGATGATGGTCTGGTCTGAAAGTTGGATGTACTCACTGGGTTTTGTGAATGCACTTTGGCCTGCTGATGGGCTCCTCTCTGCTCATTTTACTGGGTAGTTGGCTGAGTTCTGTGAAAGTTTTCAGCTACCTTTTTTCTGATGTGCTTTGCACAGTCCAGTTCTGCAGCAGCTGAGGAACTAAAATATGTGAATCACTTAGCTGAGGAATGCCAGTATTCTGTGACTGAGCCAAGGAGTGTGGGGAAAGCGTGATGTAAAAAAKGTGCTGTGAAAATGGTATTGTATCAGTGTATAGTCCAGTTAAAAATGATTCACATCCTCTGATGTACAAAGGGTTTTGCTTAGGTGTTGGTTTGTTTTGTGGAACTTATTTTCTGAGTTCTAAGTGAGRAGTGACCGCCTGCTGTATTGCACAGCACAGACCTAGTGAGCTGGAAGTGCTTGTCTAATGATCCAGTGCAAATTCCACTCTGGTTGTGATGGGGACTACAAAAGCTCAGGCAGAAACACAGAAGCTGCTGGGCTGTTTTAAGTGCTCGGTAGAACTTCCCTCAAGCTAAAGTGTCCTGTGTTCAAACTGCTCAGACCAGTGAAGGGCACGGTGTTGTAGGAAGCAGCTGCTTGAGCTAAGTCATGGCTGAGTGAACGTGAACTGGGTGTCACAGTGACACAGTTCACTCTGCCATTGTGGCTTTGGCTTGATAGAAACAGATATGGATCTCATGGTTCATCATAAATGCGTGAATAGGTCATTGCCAGTTAGCACCTGATCGTGACTGTTGGGATTTATTTTAATCSTAACAAGGCAGCTGCTAGAAATGTGGCTTTTATAATACATATGTAATTAATTAAGAAAAATTCAACCGGGATTTGCCCTCTCTAATTATTCTTCTGAACTGCAATTAAATAGAGAGTAAGTTTCTAAATGTCAGCTGCTCCTGGTTTGCCTGATTTTAGTAAATTCCTGCTAAAATGACAGCTCCAAAAACACCTGTGTGGAAGAAGKATTCTACAGGCTGGGTTACCTTTTCCTTATCTGGTGCTTAAYGTTTTCTTGTTTTGCTTATGCAATATTAATCCTCATCAAAGCAAGCTTGATTTGTSTGAGGGTCTTTTATTCCTTACTCTCTTCCTTTTTTAAAAATTTATGATAACTGCTGGACAGCTCTTACTCTAAGAAGTTCAGATTAATGTAAATGCAGGGACAGCCAAATTTGAGTTGATGTTGAGCTGCATTGATCTGTGTTGTGTTCACTGCAGTGCTTTGCTGTTGAATTCAATTATGTCGGCGTTCAGAGCAGATTTTATTGCTGCSAGATCAATGGACTTCATTGCCATGATTAAAGAGTGTGATGAGTCTGGATTCCCAAAGGTAACTTCTTGGATGTAATTTAACTATTCCTGTTCTTTGTGCTATTAATTGCCTACATAACTTGCATATAACTTGAATAAAATKATTCATGGTTTGAACTGAAAATCTTTCTGCACAGGGTGCCTGCTAGACCAGTGTTAGATGGACATGCATCATCTGCTTTTAATTTAAAATTTCTCATTAACTTTCAGCATCTCCTCTTTCGCTCGCTGGGATTAAACTTGGCATTGGCTGATCCTCCTGAAAATGATCGCCTGCAAATATTAAATGAGGCCTGGAAGGTTATAACGAAGCTGAAGAATCCACAGGTGAGTTYTGGTCTGTTCTGTTTCACTGCTGAGTCTGTTCAGGGCAGAATTGTAGCCAGTTATTCAGTAAGCATATGCTTAGCATGGCATTGTTTACCTTTTGTAAGCTGCAAAAAAATGTAATATCTTTATATGATCTCTGCTTTTCTTAGCTCTGCTGCAGCATGACTTAATTTAATTTAGCATTATTACACAAAGGCTACTTTTCAGTTCCAGATCTTTAGATCTGCATGAATCATACCTCAGGATTAATTCTTTTAAGTGTAATTTTTACAAGTATATTTCTCACAATCTTCTGCAAATAGTGGTAATCATAAACCATGTGCATTTTTAGGATTATATCAACTGTGCTGAAGTGTGGGTGGAGTACACGTGCAGACATTTTACGGTGGGTGAAAATTACTTTGTTTCTGTAGAATTTTTCTGATAGAGACTTAAGTGGCTCTATTAGCAGTTTGGTGTTAAAGATGGAAAGGCTTTGGCCATTCAGTATAATTGTGTAGGAATTAAAAAKGGTGTTTCCTTTCATGAAAGGTGAGTAGGGACAAAAGATGCAGCTTTGCAGCTTTACCACCCTACAGCACTGAACATTKCTTTGGTTTTATTGGCGGAGGGACCAGTTAAAGTAAGGATTTACTGAGCTATGGCTAAAGTTCCTGGCTTAACTAGAGCTCCCTAAAGAGCTGATGCTTTGGCAAGTGGAAATAAATAAATTATCCTACTCAGCTGGTGTTSAGAGACTTGATTTATGTGCCATTTTCACCCTTGTATTTGAACCCTTGKTTTTTGCTGCACAGAAGCGAGAGGTCAATACAGTTCTGGCTGATGTTATCAAACACATGACTCCTGATCGAGCATTTGAAGATGCTTACCCACAGGTAAAGAATTGATTTCGCCAAATCTGTAAAAATCTGATGTGCACTTTCTTAAATGGAATTAATTCTTAAACATTACTGCTAGCTCTTTTAACAAAATAATTATTATTAAACACTGCCCACACAGAGAAGAATAATCTCTGGTGTGGATAGTCTTWATTTAACTCATTCTACAATAATTTCCCCMTTTTTTAAAACTTTTCCTTTTTCTCCTCTCTAGCTGCAGTCCATTATTCAGAAAGTTATTACCTATATCTATGACTTCGCTCTGCTTTTTTCAGTGGTAAGTGATACATGCTTAATAAATTTTTAAGAAGAACTGTTTGGCACCATTTCTGCAAGAGAATTTACGTGACTGGGATATTTGGATTGTTCACAAGTTCACAGAATGTAAGGACTTTTTTATCAAGTAGCTAAGTGCAGAAATATTTTGGGAGCATTCGGCTGCTTTACTACTTCAGTACTTCTTATTCCAGTTCTAATTTTCTGTGCTTCTATTTCATTAGGCTGTTAAATTCTCCAAGTTTGTTTGTTACTATGGCATAAGTGACAATCAGTGCCAGATGAAATWCCATTTATTTGTGTGTGTATTAATGCAATTGCTGATAGCTGTTTCTGTGTTATGATACATATTTAACATCCCTTCTCATGGTGCCTAATTTGGCATTGAAACAAAGTGGAACTCAGAGAGTCAGAGACTGTACCTGAGGTAGGAAAATAGAAACTCTGTGTGTCAAAGTACAGAAACCATTTGAAGAGTAAAATTCAAGACTGATATGTGGATTTGGAGTCACATCTTGTTCACAAACTGCTTGGATAATTCTGCAAAACTTCACTTTATTCTTGACGTGATACAGCAACTAAGTATTGTGATATCTTAACAACCTAAACCCTTRTCTTTGAAGGATATTTGAATTTCTCAGACCTTCATAACTTGCCCTGGATAAATGCAAAATTGTTGCTGATGTGTGGACTGTTTTAATTGTTTTTATTATCTTACYTTTCTTTTTCCATGCATGTCTGAATTTGCCATGATCTTAAGCTGTTTGAAGCATATGATTGCTTCAAATTAAAAAGTGCAACATTTAATTCCAACAGTTCTGTAGTGTGTGTTCTCTTCTGGATCTCTGCAGTCAATAAATTGATACATCTTTCAGCCATCAGTCCTTTTCCATTCATTCCACTTTCTCATCCTTTCAGATGAATTACTGTTTTCAAAAAAGATRAAAATAATTTTACCTAAATAGCTTATAAAACTGGTGGTGCTTATAAAACTTACCCAAAATATTTGTTGCTTTAATGTGTTGTGTGTAATATTCCTAATTTTACTTGTTTATGTATTTGTACTTSCAGGAGAAGTTCTTGCCATTTCTGGATATGTTTCAGAAGGAAAGTGTGAGAGTGGAGGTTTGCAAGTGCATCATGGAATCTTTTATTAAGTAAGTGGAGACTGTTGAGGTGAAATGCTCTCTGGAGGCTCTGAGAAACTTATTGAAAGATGGCTTGGGAAGAGGAGTCAGTATATTGGGTTATTTAGTTTGTGAAGGTTCCAGGCTATGGAAAAGATAAAATGTGTTAATTTTAGTAATCTAAATCTATGAACTGTTTGTTCACAAAGAAAGATGAGTTGAAGTAACTATATTGATGCTGACTTGCTGTCAGTAAACAGAATAGTTGCTCTCTGAGGTTTTTTTTGTATTGCATTTGTTGGTTTATGAGRTTTATTTCACATTCCAGTTGCTGTGGCAGTGCAGAATGGAGTATTGCTACAGTTGAGAATTAACTTTGAAAATGAAAATATATTCAACTAAATTGTTCTGAAAGTCAAGTAGTCCTCTTCTTTTCAAATAGTTAACAGGCTTCTTGAAACATTTCTCATTTCCATCTTGCCTTCAGGTATTTCTATTCTCTGCTGAGCCCCTGAGCTTCTCTCCCCTGAGGCTCTCTGGGGTTTGCTCAGGGGAGATGCTGTGGCCCCTTAATCATCTTAGTGGAGCTGCAGTGCACATGTGCCTCTGTGCCTGAACTGACACTGATCCTTCCTGGCTGYCCCTAAGCAGCTGAGAAATGATATTATATCTTGCTAAATCCAGGATTGTTTGATTTGGATGTCCTTAGCTTGCCTCAGTGGCTCCTGTCTAGCTTACTGTGTCCCTTCAGGAGCTGATTCTGGCTTGGCAGTTCAGATGTGTGCATTAGGATAATGTTTCTTGACTGGCATTTGTGGGAATTGTGCATCTATTACCCATGTGATCTCGGGTGTTCCATTGGTTCACAGATGAATTTAAAACTTGTGCAGTGTCATACAGTGCTGGTGGTTGGRATTATGCATTAAATGGATGTTACTCTAGTCATTGTTTTCCATTTTGACAGAGCAGGATTTTTCACTGCTTTTTCTAAAMACCATTCTAGGCATCAGCAGGAGTCGACCAAGGATCCAGTTATTCTCAATGCTCTGCTGCACATCTGTAAGACGATGCATGATTCTGTGAAGTAAGAGGAACTTCTCCTAAGAGCTCTCATTTGTGCACACTTGGGCTGCCTGATGGGGTTTGTGTTTCTGAGGCTGTTTGTTTCAAGGTGGATTAAGACATGAATCCTATTAGTGGTGAGGGAAGAGCTGGGCAGGGAAGTGGCAGCACGACCTATTTGCTCTTTAATTACTGCTCCTTTTTGAATATTAAAGCAGAATTTTAAAAGAGAAGTTGCAAACTTTTGGTCRTTTTCTAGTGAAGCAGAGATACTTTACAATCCAGTCTTCAAAATATTTTGAGAGTGAAACCAATATAATCTTTGAGTTATAGTTATAATAGGCTGTTTTTGAGATTTAAGTGAATGTGTAGCTGCTAAAGCACAGATTGCCAGACTCAATTATACCTTTTTATGGGCCACTATTTTCAGCCATTACAAAGGGATGGGAAGTTTTTAAAAGGATGCCTGGAAGATCTCTAGAAACTTGAATAGGAGAGGCTAAAACTGAGAAGCTCTTGAACCATATTTATCTTTCCCCTAATTCCCCCTGTTCCATTTTCCCCTTGGCTTTGAGAGCTGAGGTTATTGGGATGCCCTGTGTGCTCTCTCACAGCTTCACTGTTTCAATAGTTCAGTGTAGAAAATAGTGTGGGTTTTAGGTAAATTGCAAAAATCACACTGAAATCTGTGTCTGATTGAAAACTGAGCCAGGATCACAAATGCTGCAAATTTCACCTCTCAGTAGGACAAATCTTCGCTTTTTTCTTCTGGTTTGGGTTGAATTGTTGAATTCAATTGTTGAATTTGGGTTTCTTTTGCCACTCTGAGCCCAGGGCCTCACAGTATGGCAGATGCTGCAAAAGAACTGAAAACTTTCTCATCCTTGGCAGGCCATGAATGCAAGMTTTATTGCCAATAAAGAAGTCAGATTTAGCATGTCATTCCAATTGGTACCAGCTAGAATGCTTTATTTTGGATTAGAGTAACTTATTGGGCTCTATGTTGCATTAAAAGGCACTTCTGCCTTTAAATAGAACAATATAAAAAAAATAAATCAATTGATGGCAATCCACGTTTGGTGATTCCTCTGACACTTTGCCAGAACAATTGGATAGTTTGCTGGGATCTTTAAATCCCTTAAACCATCAGTTCCTTGAGCTAGGATGGCTGTACTCYTGGTAAATCAGAAATCCCAGTTATTTTTAAGCAACTCCTGCATCTGTTTTTGCATCCTGCTCAGGAAACTCGCAGCCCATTGTGTCCAGGGGCTG
>NW_026623921.1:22529-43236 GCF_030028575.1 Malurus melanocephalus | reverse complement strand
CAGCCTTGAGAGCCCATCACTGACTCTTTACATTGGCAATGCACTAATGAGCTGATCATGCTGAGCTTTTCTTGCCTCCCTGACTGAATTTCTATAGTAAAACTATTGTTCTCTTCCCATCTGSGGTCTGAGCTGGAAATTGGTAACTGATACACTAAAGGTCAAAGCTGAAGTCAAGCATATCATAGTAAGGGGATTAAATTGTATGAGTTAATTGCAACTGAACATTTTGTTCATCCATTTTCAGTGAAACAGGTTTGACTGACTGGATTTTTATGTGATGTAAATCGGTTTCAAATCAGATTTTGGATTTTTGCTTTAGAATGGGTATCTGTGATAGTTTTGAAAAGAAATGGCTTTTTAGATACCAGTTTAGTTCACTTCTAACTGAAATATAAAGAAAATCAGCACTGTAGCTCGGTGATGTTAATTATTTTTTAAATTCTGAGGCAAGAGTAATTAAAACAAAAAAGCCTAAACAAAACAAGCTTCAAATTAAACAATAAACTACTATTGTTTCTAAAATAAATTCACTATCACATATACTAGTTAAAATACATTTTAAAATACTCTTTAAATAGGATCTTTCATTTAAGAATAGACTTAATTTCTTTAGGCTTTTAGACTTGAGTAAGAACTAAGTTCTTGTACTGCAACACGAGACTGAAGCCATTTGTTTGCTACAGTAAGGAATATTAGCATCAATTCCTTCTTGTCAAGCCAAAACCTGGGTGTTTGTAGAATCTGAAGACACTCAGCAATTCTTCCTTTTTTTTTTTAATCTGGAGTTTAGTTTGGTTCATGGCTGACTTGGTGATATTCATATTAAAATTAGTTTTATACATRAAAATATGTAAAATAGTATATATAATTTGAACCTTTATAGATAAATATGATAAACAATACTCTAAAATTTACCAAATAATTTTTTTTCTAGTGCACTAACACTTGAGGATGAGAAAAGAACGTTAGCAGCTCTGATAAATGGATTCATAAAAATGGTGAGTTACTGTTCTGTGGAACTGTTGGGTGCACCTTCAAGACTGAGAACCAGCAGTTTTACAAACAGGGGAAAAGCAAAGACAGGCTGTCTGTAATGTGAGAAGCAATCCTTTGCTTCTGATGCACTTTCTTTGATCTTTCATTCTATGGATTAAATGTAAATTTGCTTCTAATTTTGTAAAAAAATTCTTTTGCCTGTGACTTGAGAAATAATAAATAATGCAACCTTTACTTCTGTTAGGAAAAAAACTCCAATAGAATGCATAAATGTAGACTGGAGAGTGCCTGGAGACTGTTCCCCATGCTCTGCTTTAATTGACAGCTGAGACACTGCAGCTGACAGCACTGGGGTGTTTTAGATCTGCAGCCTTGAAGAGGCTTGTTTTCACACMAAGGTTGTTTTTTGACTTCTTTCCTGCAGAATGCAAGGTTGCAGGCTTTTGCCATACTATATAAGCATGTATTTATTAACCAACCTCAAGGAAATCCTGCTTCTCTTACTGCTTTATCTGATTAGGAAAAACACTATTTTCTGTTGGAGGCCCTTTATCAACTAGAAATTTTAGGAATCTGAATACTGATTCACAGATCTATTTCTATTTTTCTGGGGTTTTTTGTCTTGCTTTGTAAGTATGATCAAAACCAAGCCTTTGTCTTCTGTCATAAAGTATCAAGAGTTCTGCTAGTTTTGAAAACACTTAACAAACCTAAGGTTTAAATTTTGTTTTCTTGAAAAATACACGATCTGTAAAGCAGAACATCTTGTGGAGTATAGACAGAAAAACCAAAACAGTGAAACTTCCATGTTTCCCTGAGGGTTAAGTACTGCAGACAGTTAAAAGAACAGAGATTCCCTGACTGCTGTTTTGTTGTTACTGTGGGTTTTCTCCTTAGCAGTAAATGGGGATTTTGACTTTTGAATGTCTGTGGTTTATCTGTGTGCAGTTTTATATATCTGTCAGTTAATTGCCTACAGTGGTAAAGTCCAGGGGCTTTTGTGTTTTACAGGTTTCATTTGGCCGTGACTTTGAGCAGCAGCTGAGCTTCTATGTGGAATCCAGGTCCATGTTCTGCAATCTGGAGCCTGTTCTAGTCCAGCTGATTCATGTGAGCCACAGTTCATTGACATTTCCTTAAKAAATGGGGATATATTTGCAGTTCTGCCATTCTCTACTCAGATTATTGGTGTAAGGCTGAAGTACTTTAATCAGGGGTTAATAAAGTGAACTTTGATCTCAYCTCTGATTTTATCCCCCTAAACATTCTGAAGTTCTTGCTTGACAGGCATGCATGGTCTCAKTGCAACCAAGAGTATGGGCTGTTTTGCAAGAGATTTCAAATATAGTAAAAGAAGTGACACTTTTGTGCATTCAGAATTGGGATTGTCTCTTGTATAATCCTCCATCTAGGAAAGATTAGACTGGGTCTGGCTGTAGATCCAGGCACAGTCCTGCTGGGATTGGGAAGGTTAATCTCTCTCTGTATTGAGTCWCAGGTGAGCATTAGCTGCAGCTGATTCCACTGCAACATTGTCATCTTCCCTTAAGTCCTTTGATTATTTTGGTTTATGGTTTTTTAATCTGTGTTATCTGGAAATCCTGCTTGTTATGCAAGGAGGTGACAGCCCTATAGCTGGGAAGGAAAGGATAAGCTAAAGGCTTGAATAAAACAAGTCAGCTTTCACAAATTGAGTCATATTTGCTTTAAGGAACAGTCACTAAAATTCTCCAAGCAAAAAGTGAAAAGTGCAGTGAGGGCATCAGGGTCCTTTGGACTTGCTGTTCTCCAAATGCATGCAGTAAAACATGCAGTTTGTAATTTGCCACTGAGGCTGTGCATTTCTTTAATGGTTTTTTTTTGTTTTGTTCATGTAGTCTGTGAACCAGCTAGCAATGGAAACCAGGAGGGTGATGAAAGGAAGTCATTCCAGAAAGACWGCTGCATTTGTCAGGGTAGGTCTGACTGATAAACTCTGAGCCTGCTTTCTTTGCAGATAATACTGTCTGATGCCACCCAAGTTTAGACATTTAAAATTGCTGATTTTGGGCTTTGTGTAATATTTGTTTTGTATTGAAAACCTTTCCCAAAACTGATCAACTGATTTACAGATTTTGCTTCTTAATTGTATATTTAAATCAGTAAGGATTGCTATAACTCTGAGATAGGAATTTTATTCCTTTTTTTTGTTTTTGTTTTTTTTACTTCAGGCATGTGTTGCCTTCTGCTTCATTACAATTCCATCTCTGAGCAGTATCTTCACACGTCTCAATCTGTATCTGCACTCTGGACAGGTTGCTCTGGCAAATCAGTGCCTTTCACAAGGTAAGGCACAAATTTGTCTACTTCAAGGTTCTCTCATTTCAGAACTATTTCTAGCTGTGAGTAATAACTTGGTTGATATCCTAAGTCATATGTATATTTATGATGCAATTAAAATACAGCTTTGTTTCMARCACATTAAAGTAAAAACTTGTCCTRTTAGAGCAGCTATATGTCACTATATCAGAATGAAAAAATGGGCAAGTATCAGATCATATGAAGATTGAAAAATATATTTTCTTTTCTTTGGATCTGAATTATTGATTGAATCACAGCCTGAGCACATTTTCAGTCATCCTGTTAGTTTAGTGTTAAGTAATTCAAAATTCTGACCAAAAGTGATTTGGGGAAGAAAATGGGATCTATTCTGACATGAGAATGAGCTTTAAGTCTATCACCATTTAATATGATTTTGTTTCTTTCATGTCACAAATAGAAGTCAGTTTATCTATTCCACAGGTCTTCTCATACTTTTAACTGCTTGCAATATTTTTCTTTTCCTTTTTAAACTGATGTAATTCTACTTTGATTTGCAATTTTCATCCTGATTTTAAATGTTGGCTCTCCACTGGTAAATGCTTTTGCTTTGCATGTTTGCAGTGGAACTGTGAGAGTAATGAATTGGATAACTTTGTGACATGTTTTGTTGTGGCTGTTAATTCTTTGTGCTTGCTCTGTGCTGCTTCTCCAGAGTTTGTTTTCCAAGTTCTGCATTTTCCAGCAGCTTCCAGCTGCACAAACAAGCTGACTGAGGATGCTGATTAAGACTTTTTGGTGCACAGTGACTGTTGTRTTTCTTTGTTTTGAATCTGGTGTTGCCCATACAGCAAAGCAGAGGGATTTAGAGTAAAGCTGACTGTGGTGTCCAAGTTTGTTGTGCAAATAAAAGATTTGCAAAGTCTGTTGTTGTGCAACTGGCATTGTGCAGTTTCTTTGTAGGTAACAGAGTTTATGTAAAATGGGCTCACTTTTTCTTCCTATGCTGTTTTATTTAATTGACCATTTTACCTTATCCTGTATGTCAGTTTTTGTTATTGTTGCTTTGTTGCAGAGCTTCTCTTATTGGAACCAAATCCAAATCAGTTTTTCTCCAATWTTTGGTCTTTGAGGATTATTCCCTGACTGTGTTGAGACCCATTCTGTGATTTAACATCTTTCAGTTTATAACTTGCTTTTGCACTATTTTGTGATTCAGTTCTTCTCTGAATGAGGCTCCTGGGCCTCCAATTGTCCAGGTTTTACAGAGTGAGAGTTTACAAATGTGCACAGCTGTTGTTTGACGTGTAAATACAGTGTCCTCACTAAACAATTACCAGGATCCCCATCCTGAAATCTTTCCAGGTAGCAGGGATATGCAAAGTATCATGAACTCAGGCTCTAAACTGCAATTTATGAACCATACTCTCCTCAATTGTAGACACAAACTACAGAGAGGAGCATTTGCTGAATCTCTGCTTTTGTTGCAATGAAGCAAGAGCAAAACTCTGATGTTCAGTAACTCACTTCCTTCACTGAGGTGTTATTGTTACACACTCTTTTGGTCTCAGAAAAGCTATTTTGGGTATAATTTGTACTCACAGACATGTCACTTGCATGGGTAATTCAGCATGTGTTAAACAAGCTCTGTCTTGGTATATTTTTATATTTTTAGTTTTTGTAGCCTGAAGGTCAGCATGTGTGCTTGGGGGAAAGATTTATAGGATTATGGTCAAGCAAAATGAAGGAGCTGCTTTGAAAGGATGAATTTAGTGAAGCATGAAGAATGTTATGTTGGGAGCACTGCACAAAATATTAACAGCAGTTGGGGAAGGCTTTGTCATGGTGATTTGTTGTAAAGCACAGACTGCTCTGCCCTTACCCACTTTAACTGTGGTTTACTTCAGAAGCAGTCTTGTATTTTAGGCAGRTAAGAAAACAGCATACTTCACCAGAAGAAGCCTTTTTATCTTCTTTTTGGTTTTTTAATCAAGAACRTAAGATTGTTGTGGTTTTCAGGATAAAAGGAAGGCGAGTGTTTGAGGGAAGGGGTCTGCATTCTGAGCACTAAAAAGTCCAGAAAGCTTGAGCAGTTGTGCTGAAAAAAATAAGAGTGAGAAGAACTCCAGTTTTTCCAAAGCACGTGTTTCCCTGGTATTCCTCATAAGCTTAAATTAGATATCAGTTGATGCTATATTTAGCAGATTTGCTTGGAGTCTCAGATGGATTTTTCCAGAGCAAGCTGCGCTCCTGGAAATGCCCATCCCTGCCTGTCAGTGCTGTCTCCATCCCAGCCATGGAACAGCTCTTGGCTTTCACCAAGAATTCTCCTTTTGCCTTTGRTAAAATCTGATCACATGGCCTTGGTCCCTGTTCCTGTAAAATAAAGRTGCACTGTTCATTCTGAAGGATGCTTTGAAGTGCATGGCAAAACAACRTGAGTGGATACTTGGATATTCTGAAATGGTATCAAGAAAGTGCAAAACAATGTTGCTGYCAGAAATTTTTTGTGAACTCAGCATATATAGGAGGTCTTCTAGTGTAAGAGGGAAAATATTATTGCTTTCAATTTATGAATATTAATAAGCTGAGGAATAGATGTTCTAGTGTTTAAAATTTGTGTTTTTGTAAGATTACAGACATAACAAAGAGTTATGAAAARCTTCTCAAAGCTGTTTTGCCAAGGTTGTAATAGTGGATGTTTCTCTAATTCCTGTATTGTGACTCTTGAAAAACATCCCTTTATGTAGGTAGCCAGTAATACCCCAGGTTCTGGTAGTGTGTTAATAGTTTTCTTTTAATGATTAGAAGTAATTAGAAAAGTGAAGCTGTTGGTAGTTCCTTAGAACTKTAACAGCCTTTTGTGAATTAATTGGTGAACAAGGTAGCATGAACCTTTTCCCCCCCTTTGGATTCCCCATTCTCCTGGCATGAGCATTTCCTTGATAAGCCATTTCTGAATCATGCACTAATTTCTTATTATATATGCAATACGTATGAAATGATGGTGTCTCCCTGTTATGCAAAGGGGCAGAGTTATAAATCCAGAATGTCTGGAGTGATGTGGGACCTTCCTTTGAAGAAACAGCATCATTTGAATTAACACATTTCTCTGAGTCTTTGGTTTCTTTGCAGTTCAGCACATTCATTTTCTGGGATCTGTTTGAAACATTGGAAGCAGCCCTTGGCTCGCAGGCTTGGCTGCCATCACACTGCAGGGATGTAACAGCAGCTCTGGTTTTATTTCCAGCTGATGCTTTTTTCAAAGCTGCAGTGAGCCTTGTTCCCGAAGTGCCAAAGATGATCAGTGTCGATGGGAAGATGCGACCCTCGGATGCYTTCCTGCTGGAATTCCTCTGTAACTTCTTCTCCACGTTGTTGGTTGTYCCGGTAAGTTGAGTGTGTATGAACAGCACAGGTCAGTATAGACTGTTGGACTTTCTTATTAACAAATTTAGAGTAGACTGGGCTTAGTCTATAAAACTCTTAGTCTGTAAAAACTCTGAGCTTATGTAAAGCAGAGTCTTTCTTTCCATTTCATGTTAAAAGATTGTTGATTGTCTGTGACTTCCCAGTGCAGGTGTTCTTCTGAAACTCATGAGTAATACACTGCAGMTTACTGATAYGATTTTAATAACAAAATCTACCCAGTGTTTCATTTTAGAGGCTTAGCTGTTAAGAAGCTGACAATTAATTTTGCACTACTCCCCCATAAGTAGAAAACAAAGCTTTTCAAAGTTTGTCTGTGGAAGCTGCCGAGATCATGTTCTGATAATGGGTCAAATGGGCATTTTAAATGGAAACTGGAAAACATTTTTAAAGGATTGCAGGAAGCAGACTTAAGAAACGTAACTGTCAGCTCTAATTCTGTTGTAGCTTTGCTTTTCTAGAGCTCATGCTGGGACTCTCCACCACTGAATGACTGCAGATAATCCTGGTTTTGTTCTGGGTTGTGGTGTTGGTTTCCCATCTTTTTTCTTCTCTGTAGGACCATCCAGAACAAGGAGTGTTGTTTCTTGTACGAGGATTACTGAATGTGATCCAGGATTATACYTGGGAGGATAACAGTGATGACAAAGTCAGGATTTATACCAATGTTTTGCATCTGCTGTCTGCAATGACTCAAGAAGCATTTATCTACCATGTGGATAAAGGTAGGAGCAAAGGGGGCTCTGGCTCCTTGCACTCTGTAATAAATCTGCTCTTCAAATTCTCTGATGAAGTGTGGTTTAGCTGTTTTTTCTTTCACTCCATTTTTTATATGACCAAAATAGCTGCATAATTGCAAAATGAGAAATCTAAATTAGATTTTAATGGAGACAAGCATGGAAATACAAAGGAGTAATTTTTCCCCTGTAGTAGGGTGATGGTTTTTTTCAAGGTGGACCTTGTACCTTAGCTTCTTAAAATGAAGTTTACTTGGAAAAAGGGAATTAATCTTTTATCTTCTGTGCTTTCTGATTGAAGATGATAGCCATACTCTTCTAAAGTGATGGGAGCAGGGAGTCTGTGGAAAACATGAAAAAGGACAAGACATGTTGCTTTACATTAAGTCTAGCAGATATTTTTGAGCCTGGCTGCACCTAGGAACAGAAGGCTTTGAGTTAGAAAAGTCTTTTCACTGTTTTGTTCCTAAAATCAGAAAGAAATAGCAGCAACCGAGTGCTGGGCCCTTAAAAAACATTGTTCTGTTTGCTTCATGCAGGAGGGTCATTTTGTAACTTCCAAATACAGTCCTCTCTCAGTTTGTGATGTTTTCAGTAGCAAATAAATGTGGAGCTCTTTAGCCTAAGCTTGAATTCCTCTCTGCAGTGGATTCCAATGATRCTCTGTATGGTGGAGACTCCAAGTTCCTGGCTGAAATCAATAAACTGAGTGAAACAGTGGTGTCACAGATCCTGGATCATCTGAAAACCCTTGGAAAAGAAGAGGTATGTTCTTACTCAGCTTGATTCAGTAAAAACCAAACAATTTGGAGCTGAAGAAGCAGACTGACTTTGACCCAGAACTGGTCTTTCCAAAGCTYCAGGGACCTCATAACAAAAGGAAATTGGGTATTTTTACTTGTTTAGAAAGGGAGTCCATCACACAGGCAGGCTTGTGGTGRAGACACCTAATCATGGCCAATTCTSTAATAAATGAAGTGAGAATTCAGTTTATTACTGGGAAAATACAGTGAAAGCCACCTGTAATTTTAAAAGTTTCAGATCCCTGGCACTGGGATGATGTCAGGAGAGAGGTATTGAGGGAGGMAAAAGATGTTTTGTCTTTACCCTGACTTTAGTATATTTGTTCAATATAAAATRAAGAAAATTCTGGGCAGCTTACTGGATTTCTTGACTGGCATTCAGAGGCTCTGAGGGATCAAATATTGCTGAATGGATTGTATGTGAAAGCAGGTGAGTGTTGCTTACTGAAATAATGAGAACTTACTGTTCTGTTAATGCAGCTGTTCCTGAGAATGGACCCTTGCAGAGCTTTCCAGTCACCCCGTACTGGATGGTGCTGCTGACAGGAATCTCCCTCTGGAAAGGGAGGGCAGGACAGGATTGATTTGRTGGAGTTTTTTAAATGGTCTGTTCACACAGTAGCTGGACTGGTTGCCAATACAGAATGCATTCAGTGATCCATTYTGGGAGGACACTGCTAAGTTTAGCCTTTTCTCTGGTTTACTCTCCTGTTTGTCCTTCCTTGAGCAATGGCAGAGATGTAAGATGAATGTAACCTTTGCTGAAATCCTCACATCATTGTGCACATCACCACAGTGAACAGTAGTTCTTTTTCAGAACAGCAGCAGCAGAACCATTCTAGCACAGCCAGGAATGTCCTCCCAAGCCTTGGAAGGAAATTGTTAAGTTTTCAGGACAGAGGGTTGTATATTAGAGATTTTTTTTGCAACTGACTCCCATATGGATCGTGTGGGTATGAGTGTTTGTAAGGCTTGAAATCTGTGGTTTCTGAAAGGCCTTTTTTTTGTTTGTTTTCTACTTTCAAGCATAATTCTTTGAGTAAGGAGGTCCTGTGTGACTCCACTGCAGTGGTTGTTGCATGGAAAATGGGATTTCAGGCTGAGCAGCACGGATAGAGGTGCTTGGTCTGCCTTTGCCTCTGGAGCCTTAGATTTGCTCCTCTGTCCCTCCTGATTAACAAAGAGGGACCCTTGGTTTTGCTTTGTTGAGTAAAAGTCATGGAGAGTTTTAGAGAAAAACTGTAAGAATGAAAAGTTGT
Organism: Malurus melanocephalus; assembly: GCF_030028575.1. Taxonomy (NCBI): domain Eukaryota; kingdom Metazoa; phylum Chordata; class Aves; order Passeriformes; family Maluridae; genus Malurus; species Malurus melanocephalus. Next base: position 33,711 of record NW_026623921.1, on the reverse strand, counting down.
TTGAGGAAGCTGTTGTTGCTGAGGAAGTAGAAGTGATGAGAATATTATCAGAGATCTCTAAGTGTGCTGAAGTAAAACTGATCATAAAATCTCTGTGGTATTTGGATTGTGTCAGTGTTGGTGACTTTTTCTTGTTCACCTTGGCTGCTCATTTAAATTAGCAAGCCTCTGATGATTTTATGTTTTTATTGGTTCATTTCCTTTAAAAGCTATGAAGGAAAGTAAGTTTTTCTCACAATACAATCCTTTCACCAAAATGGCAACGTGGAAGAGAACAATGCATCTTATTGTTAACACAGTGTAGTCTTTTCACAGAATTAGAGAATACTTCATTTATGTGACAGTGCTGGAATGGAAATTTTAAATTCTGGACCGTTGTGTAAAGTTTAAGCTGTTTCTGGTCATGTAGCAGKGAATCCTCTCTGCTTTGTGAGGAGGGAAGATGCTCTTGGGCTCCTTAAGGTCCCTCCTCAGCAGTTTTAGGGGAAGCAGCCACAAATATGGTGCCATATATTCATATCACCAGAGTTTCTGTGAAAGAGTAGCAGGGGAAAAACGTCTTCAGTGAAATAAATAAAAGAATAGACTATTTAGTTGCCTCAATTTAGACTGATGATAGTGGTCTCTAAAAAAATTACCCAGCTCCAAGTGCAAGGGTGGTTGGTGGGAGGTGATCTCTGTGCAGTTGTGGGGAGTTTTGAGTTACAGACGAGTCAGACTCTGCTGTGCCACAGTGCCCTGATGAGCACGAGTCTGGTGAAATCATTTCATTCACTGCAGCTTCTGCTGCTCTACAAACTGCTGCTATTTGTAGCATTTGAATGGAATGTGAACACTACTCCTGTATTCCTGTGTGTTACAAAACGAGTGCCCTGGGAACTGAGAATTCAGAGAAGCCAGGGGTGAAGCTGGGTATTCTGGGATGGCTGTGTGGTGATTCAGGAATGGTTTTGCTCTCSTTGTAGACCCTGAAGAGGCAGAGCCAGCTGGCACTCTACTTCTTCAACACCATCCTGGCTCACGGAGACCTAAGAAACAACAGACTGAACCAGCTTTCAGTCAATCTCTGGAATCTGGCTCAGAAACACGGCTTTGCTGATACCAAGACTATGGTAAGGGAGGGAAACAGATAATTCAGAGAAATACCAGTTCTTAATCTTTTTCCACTCTTTATTTGGGAAAAGGTAACAGTTTCTGGATCTGAATAAACCTAATTCAATTTATGAGTTACTATCTTAAAGAAAYTGAGATTATCTTGACACCCAAACAGATTTTTCTAAATTCTTCTTAATGAACCATCAGCTTCTCTTATTCCAACGCTCTGAATCTTTCATATCAATAAAATGCTCGTCAGGCATTAAGGAACCTGAAAGTGTTGAGTGCTCTAAACTTTTTGTTCAGTACAGAAAACTAACTTTAAGAGAAATAGAGCATTTTTATCTCGTGGAGGAAGTGCCTGGTAAAAGCTTGTAAAGTGGCATTTGAGAGCCTTTGAGAAAGAWAAATGAGAATGAGCTGTGGAGTGAGTGATGCCACATGCTCACAAAGCCAGTGACATTTAGGGATAATCCTGAGTATGTCTGTCTAAATACACCTTCACAAGGATGAACTGATCCTTATGAAATGAGGAAAGACACAAAACATCTCTAAAACTCTTTTCAAACGCAGGTGAAAACCCTGGAACACATCAAGAGGCRGAGCCAAGAGCCTGCCATGAATCATTTCACTGAGCTGGCGCTTCGGCTGCCGCTGCAGTCCCGGACCTGAGAATTCCCTGCAGGGAAAGGGAGCCTGGAACCAAACATCACTGCTCTGATTCTGACTGCAGTTCAGGGCATCTTTACTTTCCTTAGGGAGGCACAGTAAAGGTAAAACTGTTCTGAGTGCAGTAATTTAACCTGATTTTCTGTAACCAGTTTTACCATAATRTTGTTATCTATGTTCAGTARACARTATTTTGAACCTCTGTGGTTGCAAAAGACTTTTGAGATCTAATCTGTTGTAATTTTAACAAAAAAAAAAGGAAGATAATCTGTACAAATGAATTAACAGCTTCAAAATTTCATCCCTCGTGGAGGAGTCTCCCTCCCGTGTAGGAAGCAGCTTTCAAGATGATAATCATACTAACTCTGCTTTGGGATGATTTGTTTGCCTGGTTCCATAGAGGAGAACAATGACTGAGGTGTTCCTSTTCTCATTTCTACAATAGATTTTCACAGACATGTTCATGTTTTTGTTTTAGTCTGGGATATTTTGTAAAATGGAAGCAATCTTTAAGTGCTGCAAAGGAAAATGGAAATGTATGCAAAGTACTCTTTATTTGCAAAGTGCACTATCATTGTATAAAACATTTTGCACTTCATCTGTGTGTTCTGAGGGAGTTTTTTGTTTATACACATTTATCACCTTACCCTTGTGGAATTTAGTTGCATCTACTGTTATTTCTTCTAATAAAATTTCACTCTCACCACTTCTGCCCCATGATAAGGAACCATTTTGAGACTTTGCATCTACAGCTGCTTTTGCTTAGTTAAGTATTTGAATGAGCCAAATCCTTACACAGACATGGACATACAAGATGGTCACTTGTCCTCTTAAAACCAGAGCTACTCAAACTCACCACCATCTCCCATAAGGAATGGCACAGCCAGAAATAAGATGTGAATTTTTCACTGTTTTTTGTAACTTCAAGCAATGCATTGACAGAGTGCTTTGGCCTCCTGAATTCTGAACATGTACACAAATGCAGTCTTGTATTTTGGGCCCTTGCTAAAAAGCCATTTYCAAGTCCAGGTTGTCAGAAAATCCAAAGGTTAGAAATTTCATTCAGACATAAATCCAATAAGCACATTATTAAAATTATGTTGCTTTCCATAATTTAGGCAGTCTAGATCCATAGATTTGGTACTGCCATCCAAAATGCTTTTACTTTCATTTTCAGGTAACAGCTGCAGATTGAAAATCCAGCTGCATGGTTCAAATACAGAGGATGGTCAATGCTATCCATTATTATCACAAAGACATTCGATTTTTAAGAATTACTTTCTGTGTTAAACGTTTGTCCTCATCAAATCTGAGGCCACACCACTCGTGTGTGTTCAAAGTAAAACCCCTTTAAAGGACCATCATTTTGTACTGCTCACTGAGTGCAAACTATGAAGATTTTACAGAACAATAAAATCCTCTTGAATCACTAAGATATGGATTAAAGTACRTTTATTAAACCAGCATTTWAAAAAAATGACTGAATTTCCAATARTTGCAGGCATGGCACRCATCTTSAGKCTTTGGAGGAGRCTGTCCCGTGCCTTGGAGAACAAACATGGGAAAGGTTTCAAAGATTTACAGTTCAGGTGAAGTCAGGAGCAGCTCCAGAGGTCTGTGCAGCTCAAAACTTGTACTTCAAGCATCTCATAAATGAAATTTCTTCAGCATTTTGTTACTTTATTTCAAGTAAAAAGATGTTGAAAATGAAAAGAAATTCCACTCTTTTTATTACTTCAGAGTTTTAATCTTCAAATTTTATAGATTTAGATGTATATTTGTCTATGTATACTTTTTTGTTGGCAGTAGGTTGAAATCCAAGACCTATTCCTCTGTGTTGCTTCAAATCCATTGCTTTATCAAACTCCATCTTCAGAGCCTGCTGCAACTTCTCCTGCCCTTCCTTGTTCAGAGCCATGTTTGGTTTGTTTGTCGTTGCTGAGAGATTTTGGATAGGCACAGAACCCTTTTTGAAGCCACCCATCAGTCTAAAAAACTTCATTTCTTCCTCAGAACTTTTAAAAGTAGCTGTACTCCACTGTCCAAACTTTGTATCCTGTGAGGAAAAACAAGGTTAACACTAAAATGAAGACCAAGGAATTGAATACCAAGACCAAGGAATTCAATTTCTGGCTGTGTACCCTGAGAACAGAACCAGCTACAAAGCTGGGCAGGGTGACAAAGCTCTTATTATATCACAAGCTGTTATTCCATGGGCTGTACCTCCTGAAGGATGTGGTAAAAGWACAACCTAACTCTGCCTGAGTGCATCTTCATCAGCATTTCAGGCCATTTAACCTGGAGACAGGGGTTAAAGTGCTTTGAGAATCCCCTTTCCCTCTGTCCTTAGCAATCCTGGCTTTGTGCTCTCGTTTTACCTGGCTCAGAGAGCCAAACATCATCTCTTATTCTCAGAAAACTGTCACACTTAATCCTCTTTCACTGTCACTTCACAGGGTTATCTTTTCATTTCCCCACTGCTTCGTTAGGGAGCTGTTTGCAGCAGTGTTTTGTTATGTTACTTGTGGAGACTGTTCAATCTGGCTTATAAGCTTTAAGGAGTATTTGCATTCTCATCCCATAATTACAGCTAATACTGCAAGGGTGCMAAAGCAGAGGGCACAGGACAAAGTTTTGTTCTCCTGACGCCTCCCCTCCCTGGCTCTGTTCTTTGCATTCAGTGTTTTCTCTCAATGAGTTCACCCCTTCAGGATTTCTCTTTTGTCTGCAGATTCTGGTTCCTTTCTGAGGAGGCAATGTCCAGCTAAAAWGAGATTTCAGCTGTTTGTGGAAAACCTGAGATACACCAATGATTAAAGAAGTTAATGAACTTTTGGCTTACCTAAGAACAGGCCTCATTATCAAAGGGTGTATYTCACTCCTGAGCTATAGCTATGCARTCATAAATATTTTTGGCAGGATTTCCACTCACAATTTTTTCTTTCAAACTGGGCATGATACTAAATGGAAAAATGTCTGATTATTAATTAAATAGACTAAGCTGGCTACATCAAAGGAAAAAAATGTGGTATGTTTATGTCAGCCCTGAAATCCTTTCAATAGAACAGTTGTATGAAACATTCTCCAGCACACAGCCAACATGACCCACAGCACACCACCCAATACTGCTGGCAAGCTACAGAACCATTTTTTAAGTTTGAAAAACAAAGGCAAGGCTGGAGTATCAGTGCCTATCCTACTACTGAAAGAAAACAACCCATAATACTTCATGTTTTGACCTTGCACAGAGGCAAGGTGCTGTATAAGACCAATACATACACACATACAGATATATTCATTTATCTGTGACCTGAGTGTAACCCTCCCTTTGCAATGGGAGACCTCTGCATAGATGCAAATGTAATAATTCTGGCTTGTCCAAAGTCGGTTTTTATGTGAGCTGCTGGCAGGCACTACCCCCAGCTCTGCTGAAGCATTTCCAGCTCACTCTTTCAATGTGATGAATGAGTTTTCACAGCTTCTATTCTTCTGCATACTACTAAACAGAGACAGATCAGTGCCAGAGAACGGAGCTCTCCTGCCAAGGATGTCATTTTTGTCACTGATTCAGAGACTGTTTATTACACAGTTGTGGTTCCAGAGCTACACAGACTCCCTCCCACCACGTYAGATCTACACAAGTTGTTTCTGGCATTTGTTTGAGGCATACTCCAGCTTTCCAGGCATTCTGGCAGTCTTGCAAAACAACAGAAACATGAATTAGCCTGAATAGCTAAGATTTCTCTTCCCCTCAATCTTTTYTACCCCTGGCGAAACACTAGTGCGAGTTTCCAGTACCCTACTGTGAATCTGGCAGAGCCAGGCTGAGCAGGATGCAAAAGCAAAGAATAATCTTCAAAGAGGTGGAGGAAAGATGGAGAAACCATGAGGAGACTGATTGTAAATAACACACACTTGTGTGAACAGTTGTAACCCCCTTTACCTATCCAGGGGTCCCTGTTTCTGAATGTCTTGAGGTAAGAAATCAGATACACTTCAGTGACTGCTGCATCACAGCCCAAAAATTACCTGTATTTCACAGTAAGCAGAAAGTGCTTYTGTAGCAATTTCTGATGGCTGTTCTCCAGAGGAACCGAGCAAATGTTGCTTTTGAGGACTGAGGAATCAGAGCACTGTACAATTCCAGTGAGTTCACAGCTCAGCTCTCAGACTCTGCTGGCACTGGACCAAGCTGCTCTGCAGCATCACCCTAAATCTGCAGCCAGAAGGGAGATGCTGTGCCAAGGCACCTACCTGAGCCCCATACAAACAACATCAGTGCTTCTTCACGGTATTTCCATCAAGTCAATGCCTAAACTCCTACATACCTGTSCCACTTTGGAGCTGAAAGCCTTGGTTTTGCCAGATTCTCTATCGATTTCCTCTTGCAGAGCCTGTCGCCTCACCTAGGAGCAAAAAATGACACAGCAGTGTAAGACAGTGTGTGCTGTGTGTTAAATGACAGTCAATACATTCACCATCAAACAGTGAGAGAAGAATAAAGTAATTGGTTATCTTCAGGATTTTGCAAGGATAATTAAAAAGTTCCATGGGATCCTATCACATGCTCAGCACGAGAACTCTGATTTTTTTTTGTGGAATGTTAAATGACTTGCTATAGGGGATAAGTTTAGTTTTCTAACTGCAGGAAACAGCTGATGAGAGGCAAAGAAATCTGTATTTCACTAAGTTACATTGACTGAAGCTGTACATTTAACACTTAACCCACAGAAGGTAAAGCCTATTTTAAGCAGAGCTTTAAYTAGGGGAATCTAGGCATAGGTAGGCAACAAAGCAGGTTTTTTGGTATCAGTTCCTATGGAGATGGTAAATACTGACTYGCTTTAGATCTTACACAATTAAGACAAAGCATACCTTGTCTATGTTAATTTCATCACAGTTTCCTTTTCTTTCCTGCACAATAATTACACCATCTAGAAGTTCCTGTAAAACAGGAAGAAGCTTGAATGATTATTTTTATCAATTCTACTTAAGTAGAATTTGCACAACTATTACCACAAAAGTAGTTAAAACACTTAAGCAATCAGCAGTACTGTTCTAGGGCAAGAAGAAATAGTCAGATCTAAAATGAAAATGCCAATTAAATCTGTGCATTTCTATGGAGAAACCTGAGATTTTTCTTTTAATCAAGGTAAGTGATTTTTATATTCACATATTAAACAGGACCTGCCAACAACACAGGCAAACACAGTAACATTCACAGGCACAGTAATTTCAAATTAAACCATTATGCAAAAGCTTAAATTTATACTTGAAGAAAGACASAGAGARWRWRARWKWWAAAAAAWTAGAAATTRTAGGTAAMATAAATAAAGGTGTCTCTGAAATGAATAAACAAACAAAAGCCATCAAGAGGCAGCTGCACTGTGCTCCTGCACGGATGATGATCTCCAGTCTGGGAGAGGCAAGACASGTCCATCAGGAGAGGAGTTTGCTGCACTCCAATGGCACAAAGAGCACATCACTGCACTCCTGAGAGGAGGAAAGGGCACTGCAGAGGAACCAGAGCAGCTCCASAAGGGAGGGATGGGCTGCAGGTGACCCCTGGCACAGTCCATGRCCATCCCTGCACAAATGCAGCCTCCAGCAGCTTCAGTTCCCAGGGCCTGGTGTGCCTCAACCACTGCCCTCAGCCCTTCTTTCCCAAATCTGGAATTAGGGTAAGATTTCTGGGCATCCAGCGTAACAGGATAAGTATTAAGTCCAGGATAGTGCTAAATTAGAGCCATAAGCTTTGGACTAGCCTGGAAAAGTGGCCAAAGGGAAGATCTATTGATACAGCTAACATCATAAACCAAGCATGGAACGGCCAGGGAAATGACAAGGAAAAGATTTAACATACTTCTGTCAGCAGAACCTGCTGGTACTTTTTTGAGGCTTTAGTTTTATAAAAAGCCATCAATAACTTACCTCATTCTCCAAAGCCACCTTTTATACATTACACACACACATACACAGACTATTAAAAATGCAAGAACACTGTCTGCAGGAAGGAGAGCTCGTGCTCTTGGATGAAAAGAAGAAACCAAAMCCAACTCCCAATTTACTTCTAGATGGCCTGGTACTGTCTTTTCAGATCTATTAAAACAAGCAGGAGAACTGTCCTGACAGGATTCTGCAAACAACTGCAGCATRTTATTTTTTTTTAGCTGGAAGGAGAGCACCCCCATCCCTGCTCATTCCCAGCACGGTGTTGACCTGCTGAAGGCTGCTGAGTGGAAAAAACTAACCCTGTGGAGGTGTGCCAAACCTCCTCCAACTTCACAAAGGGAGCACATTCACATSTGGGGGTTATGCTGTCTGCTGGCAAACAACATCAAAGCATGAACAAAACCCTCACTGCTCATCTGCCCACGCTGACTGCAATGGCATCCCATGACAAAAACACCAATCACTGACAGCAAGTGGGGATCACTCCATATTGTCTTTAAAATCTGCTCTTTTGCTTGCAGCACAAGCCCAAGAGAAGATTTTTCAAGGCCTGCAGAGTGYGTGACATGCTGTAGATTAAAATGTTTCAGTTAAATGCAAGGTGACATAATCAGCCATTTATTAGTGCAGTGTCTCTTGGCCTGGCAGGAGTTAAAACTTGATRRAACTGATTAACCCAGACTTCCCACRCTTCAGATTTTCTYTTAAGTATTTTTTTATTATTAAAGGAGCTGCCAGTGGGAATGTGRAACAAAACATGCATCGCCCTACTCCTTTCTTCCCAACTGTTTGCAGTATTTCTCTATCACAATTTACACTTCAATGATCTTGGCCCAGTCTATACTTAGGATTTTCAGGATTGTCTCTGAAGCCAGACCTGAGTCAGACACCAGGCTCTGGCTAAAGTTCCCCTCTGATGACATAATTCCAGCACTGACAACAGCAACTTTGAGGAGAAGTCTAACAAACACAGATGCACTAATGCTGCCAGGGTTACCAACTTGCTCAGGGTAAGTGACGTGGATTAAAATCCTGTTTTATGAAGGCTATTGCCACTTTGCTAACAGCACCTGAACATTTTTGATTGCACAAACCCATTTTGGGTTTTGGCCAATACTTGCTGTTAATATTTACATGTTCACAACTGACCACTACCTGATTCCAGCAGCAGCATCAACTCCCTCCCGTGTCACAGGATGAGCTCAGCTCAAGCATGACACTGACAGTGCAAAGGCTGTGCTTTCATCCATGCATGGCCACTGATTTCAGAGCTGGACTCTGGATCCTGGGGCTCCTTTCCAGCTCTGAATATTCAGAGGGTCTCTGATTTCTGACAGGCTGGAACAGACCCTGATCCTGCTTCCCTAATCCCACTGGGGGCCAGAACAGCCTGCAAAGCAGGAAAGTGCCTAAAATGCTTTCAGTTTCTTGGCAGGAGGGTGCAAAGCTGCCCTCCTCTYACAACTTACCGGTGGCTCACTCCCTGCTAATTCAGTTTTGATATGCTTTGTMTTTGCTTTTGAACCTGGTTCTTCAGCCAAGCCCTGTGCTGGTACCTTTTTTCTTTTTTTCCTTTTTCTGTCACAGAGCAGAGGATTACTAGTGCATAATGTCCCATCGACACACTGAGCTTGCTCCAGTCCACTCTCTTTGTTCTTTTSATCACTTTCTAGCAGTATTTTTTGGCTTTTAGAGGCACTGTCATTGTTTAAAGGAACTTCTGAATATATTTTTCCCTTCTCCTTTTTCTTAATCTTCTTTTTCTTCTTGCTGACTTCATTATTATCCTCGAAATTCTTCCTGCTTTTTTTTCCAGAAAGYTGTCCTTCCTCAAACTCGATTTCTTGCTGTGCTGGGAGATGCTTATCACRAATGCTGTGATTGCAGTCTTGCTTATCTTCACAGGCTGAGGACGAAACATCTTTGCTTCTCTTCTTCTTCTTCCTCTCTTTGATACTTTCTAAGTTTTCAATTTTGTCCTCTTCCTTTACGTTTGTCAATGTAAATTCCCAGAAATTATGTTTCTCCCTTTTTCTGAAATCACCTAATGCCATGGGGCTACCAGGAACTTGATGTGTGTTGTCCTCATTAYCTGCCAGTGATAAAGAGGAGTTGGATTTATCTTTCTTTTTCTTCTTCTTCTTTCTTCCAACACAATTCTCCCTACCATCCTGGGCATCATGTGTGTTGTAGTTTTCACCCATAAAAACTGCTTCTTGTGAAATRTATTTTTGGGGTTTTTCACAAACTTTTGCAGATGGCTTTTGTTCACTGTCMTGGATGTCCTCTAATGAAAAGCTCCCTTTCTTCTTTTTTTTCTTTGTTACCTCGCCATCTGATTCCAAATTCAAACCAGTATGCTTTCTCTTTTTTTTGGAAGAGAATTCATTTTTCTGAGTATCACCTGTGTGATGATTTGAAAGCTGCAAATCACTATTGTCAYTATCCTCCAAGGAGAAATCACACTGGACCTTTTTTTTCTTCTTTTTGAGTATTTTAATTTGTTCCTCTGATTGCTCTTGAAGTTCTAAATCCAGATGACCTTTTACATTCACAAAGCGTTCTAAATGAGCTTCTGTGAGTAATTCATAATCAACTTTCTTTTTCTTGCTTTTCTTCTTATTTTCTTTCCTTATCTTTGTCTTTTTCTCAAGATGGTCAATKTGTTCAGTATTAATGACAGTTTTAACATCTTCCTCAATTTTAATGASAGTCTTCACCTTTTTCTTTTTCTGTACAGGTTCCTCATGAATTTGTTTTCTCTTTTTCTTTGTTATCATTCTAAAAAAGGAAATGAACATGTTATTGAATTGCTTCACAGAAATGATGCAAGTCCTAATCTATTTGGTCTTTCTTATTCTGAAACCATTCCACATCCCCCATTGTCCCTTGCACACAATTTCAGTCTGCTTTCCATGACGGGGAGCCAGAACTCCATGGAGCCCAGAAAATACCATCTACTGGTGTGGGTTTTTGTGTTGTTCTTTAGTGTACCTTACCGTAGTTTGTTTGCAATTCTATCTTTTTGACAGTTGCAGAGCATGACGTTTTCACAGAAATACCTACCCTCTAAAATAATTTCCTAAATGGCAAAGCATAAACATGTRTCTATCTACATATGTATGGTTAGAGTGGTTTTCCAGATTTACCCAAGACTTTTCACTTATTTAACACGGACCACTTTACTGCCCATTCAGCATTACAAGATCCTTGCAAGGCACCCGAATTATTTCCTTAAAGCTGCTTCTATCGGCGATTTACCTTTGCTCCGTTTCTTTTCTTAGGACAATGGTGCCAATGACTCGGTTACAGCAAAGAAGCCTTTGGCTCCCACTCGCTGACGTTTCATTGACAAACTGAACTATTCCCGCGTGTTGTCCACGTTTTAATGAGCGATACACAAGATGGCATTAAGGCACGCTGCCAAATTCCTTTAAAGAACATCAAATCTCGAGCAGCCCCCTCT
>NW_026623921.1:5405-20278 GCF_030028575.1 Malurus melanocephalus | reverse complement strand
GGGGCACAGTAATACTCAGCAACATCCGTAGGATTTAATTGCTTGTAGAGGAATCCAATGTGAAAAGCAATATTGTCTGCTAGTAAAAACAATGGTTAATTCTGTGCAAACATGCATATTATACTTGTGTTGAAATATTTCAACTTATTATTTTAGTTAAAAACCCTTTTCCCAATAAGTGGTTCTTTTATCAATGAGAACTTTGCGCTTGACCTAAAGCTCAAGAGTGGACATGAAAAGAGGCTGTAAAGTTCTTGCTTGTTTTAGAACATGTTAGATATCATGTTAAACAAATGTTTACTGCATACTAAGTTCTTTCARACCTAATTAAATACATTTAATATTGGTTTAGGAGGAGAACATTTTTTTTTAAGTTTTCTGGTAAATGTTCTTTTTTTAACTTTTAGAGCATGAAGCAGAACAGCCTCAATTTTCAGATGTTCCTCAGCCAAAACAAGATCCTAAATCAAAACAAAAATCAGTGAGTACAGTTCAAGTAAAAATACATAAGACTGGATTGAAAAGATTTTAAACAACTAAACTTGAAAATTAGGTACCCACAGGGTAGATTCATTMATAGAATGCAAATGAAACTATTATTTTGCAAACAACTTCTTTGGTCCGACAAATGTAATACTCTAAAAAATTGCTTGTATTTAAAGCAAYSTGGSTAATGCTATCCTAAATGAGATGGCSAGYTGTGTTTGAGCTGTGCCTCTTGCTGCCTTTTGGCTGTTCCATGGGCAGGGCTGGCATCCCCTGTGGGTGCTGTGAAACAGAGCCAGGGCTGAGGCACACACAGAGCAGTGAGGACTCAGGAGGAGCTCAGTGCCACATGGGATGGGTGACGGAGATGTGGGATGGGTGATGGAGATGTGGGATCAGTGACAGAGATGTGGGATGGGTGATGGAAATGTGGGATGGGTGACGGAGATGTGGGATGGGTGATGGAGATGTGGGATGGGTGACGGAGATGTGGGATGGGTGATGGAGATGTGGGATGGGTGACGGAGATGTGGGATGGGTGATGGAAATGTGGGATGGGTGACGGAGATGTGGGATGGGTGATGGAGATGTGGGATGGGTGATGGAGATGTGGGATGGGTGACGGAGATGTGGGATGGGTGATGGAGATGTGGGATGGGTGATGGAGATGTGGGGTGGGTGACAGAGATGTGGGATGGGTGATGGAGATGTGGGATGGGTGATGGAGATGTGGGATGGGATGGGTGATATGGGATGGGTGATGGAGATGATGTGGGATCAGTGACAGAGATGTGGGCACTGGAATCAGGGTAATCAAACACCCTCAAAGCTGTGGTCAGTGCCCCAGTTGTTTCAAGTGTGGTGGTCTCATCCCACCGCCTGCTTTTCAATCGCTCCAGTCCAACTGTTCAGATGAGACAGTTCCCATAACACGTTTTCATAGCAAACTCTAATGTGGTGCATTCCATTTCTAAATAATTACTATGTCTTACAAGGGATAAAATATTTGAAAGTTGTGGTATCTCACCATATTGTCCCAAAAGGAGTCATGTACCTGCTGTTAGGTTTGGATTATTTTACTGTGCTGGAAACTGCACAAGTTTTGAAAGTGTAATTATATGTTTTCAAATATTCAGAAAATACATAAATGATGCAATATTTGAATCAGAAATTACAATCCCATATTTTTAACGGACCTTATAATTTTCCTTCTGGATTGGTTTGTATCTTTGTCTGGTCTGTTGGGGTGTTAGAAGGGATGTGTTTATTTTGAACAGGTGCCTTTGGAAGCAGGAATATTGCACCCGTCACCCATGGAACAGTTTGATTTTGCCCCTGCAGCTGATCCTGGTGCCCAATATGTGCTTCCTGTGCTTGGGGAGGTGCCCCCTGGAGAACCCCCTGATCCAAAAACTTGTGAGTAGGAGTCTGTTATCTTGAACACTGCTGGGATTGGTTTTCTTGCATATGACAGGATTTGTTATTTAGAGTGTTAACAGCTCCAACACCTTTTCTTGTGTGGGATTTGCATGGTTAGGCCTGGTCTGAAAGCAGGGAACCAGCTTGGCCACTTGGTCCATGGAAGAAATCTCAAATTGTGCTTTACAAACCAGTAGCACTGACTAGCTAAGGTAGTTCTGTTCTCTTCTGAATAAATGACTTTTTCTTTAGCCACAGAAATCAGAAAGGGCAGCCATTTCTTCCTTTAAATTAATTATGCAAAACTAGGATCAATAGACTAAAYAGACAATTGAATTTGAAAACTGCTGTCAAAGTACTTTTTACCCATATGATTTGAAATTAGAGTGGAAACAGTTTTCAAGTTTTGTTCTTCTGCTTTTATCAGGTTCTATAGTTTATAATAAATTTACCAAGCAGCAATGTGTTTCTATTATGCATTTTAACCCTTCATTTTGTCTTCTGTTGATTCTTGCTCATTAGGAGTTCCTGGTGCTAGWCAGAAGCAGTGTTACCCTTGGCTTTTATATAAATAATGTCCTYCCAGTTATGACCTTTTTCTGGCAGTTATGAACCAATTAAAGGTAGAAAGCTGAGAATAAATTCGGTGTTTCAGCTGTGTTTCCAGAGGAGAACATTCCTATGACTTAATTTTACTGATCACACCAAACTCTGAATATTTCCAGAATGGAGAGAAGTCCCAACCCATCAGCCCTCTGAAAGGGAAATCATTTGGTATATGGAGTCAGGTTCAAATTTYTGAAGAATCTGGCAAGTATGAAGCAATTATGACAAAGAAATCACAGCACCACTAAAATAGAACCTTTTGTTGTTCCTTTGTCTAGAAATTGAGCTTTGTGACTGCCTCTGCTCATGCAGATTGTGAAGGGCACGAGACACCAGAGTGGTCAGTTCAGCACAGGCTGATTCCTTCCTGTCAGGGTRAATGAGTCCACAGAGCTTTGCACTCCTGTGACTGAACTGCTCCTGGTGTCTGAGTTTGTTCACTGAAAATCAAATGTGCCATGGCTGAGGCTCGCTGCTGGTGTACCTTTGGAATTGGCTGCAGTTTGTGTTTCGTGGCTGAGGAGAAGTGAACACAGAGCAGGGGCTGTATCTAAACTGAATCAATCTGTGATGATGCTGGGAAAGTGTCTGGCTCTGGCTTTATGTGTTGTAAATACAATCTCCTGTTTGTGTCTTTGTGAAATCAAATGAAGGTGTCCTGTTTTGCTCAGGTTCTCCTCGACAATATTTAGAGTTTTACATATTCCCTGTGCTCTTACCTGGACTGGCTGCCCTGCTGCATGAAGTAGAGAAGGAGAAGTGTTTTGAGGTCAGTTTGTAGTTTTCATTTCAAATCACTGGCACCAAGTTACAACCTTTTACTTCAYAGACAGTTKTTTTTTTTWATTGWTTTTTTGCAAGAAAACCAACACAATAATATGACATGTCCTGGGTTGGTTTGGGTATGGGGAGTCTTCCATCATTTCTGCTACTTTCCCCAASCATGGCAATTTTGGTTTATAAACACATCTGCAGCTTAACAATACACATTGTACAGCTMTTTCCTGTTTTCTATCCTGATTCACGCAGCATAGGAGCAATGTGTCAAAGACAGGTCAATTTATGTAATTTWTTCCCTTTATAAATGTTGACTGCTGTGCAACTAATGATTTAATTCWCTAGCAAAATAAACTGTTTCCTGGCAAAGAAATAACAAAAAAAAAATCAGCTTGATTGAATTCGTCTCTGCTAAGTTCAGTGCCTCTAACAAGGATAAAACAAGATGAATTTGATCCTTTGGTGATGGCTGTTTTGACAACTCTGTTCTGATAGTTKTTTCCCATTGCAAAGGAAAAGCAATTTACTTAAAACAGAGTAAATTACAACTGCTAGATTAAACTGAATGTTGTTGTCAAAGTGTAGAATTGGTTCTCTGGAATGGTTCACTCAGAAATGGGAGGCAGTTTCAGGCTGTGGTTGGGAATGGCTGTGCAGTGACACTCAGACTCTGCTTTTGCTCACATTTAACATCTCAAGTGATCCATGGAAAGCTCTGTGTATTCACAGCATCCTCAAGCTGCTTTCATGCAGGAGAAACAATATCCCATCAATGTTCCTTCTATGTCTTGGAAGAAATGAAGTCTTTATTTAACAGAACTTTAAACAACATGGCAAGGCATTTACAACACATTTTCATGTATAAATGAGTTCTGTTAATTTTTTCACAATAGAATTTCCAGTTAGAGAGAGCACCATTGAGAGATATTGGTTCTAAATGCACTCTAACATGTATCAAGATGATATATGTGAATTTTCTGACTCATAGTTTGTCTTGAAACCATTCCACAAATTTTCTAAAATTTTGGCTGAGCCACTGACCATTGGCAGTAGCAATAATAAAGTAGACAAAGTAATGTACTGTATATTTTATTTAATAGAAGCAGTCAATTTAGCTTAAACATATGACTAGTCCAAAGACAATAAATAATTTGAAACTATCTTCTATCTTTAGGGAAAAAGAACCAAATTTATTGCCTCTGATTTCCTAACTGAGTGGTTATACAAGTAAGTTAATCATGTTTTTTGCTACTAAGTACGTTCAATGATTCAAAGATATTAATTTGCAAATTGAATAGCTGAAATTTAAATTAATATGAGTTGTTTTCCTTTTTCTTTAGCAAGAACCCAAAGAAGAAAGATGAGTCATTCACAGAATTGTTTTCCATTCCTTTTGTTAAGGACTGGCTAAAGGACCAGTAAGTTATTGCAGTACTCAGAGTAACCTTTTCTCCTTTTGTTCTTTTGCCCTGCTATCCCAAAAAAGTAATGGAACTTCAATGTTTTGCAACTGTGCCCTCAAAATGCCCTTTACTGTGTGCAGCAAAGAACTATGAGATGCTTGCTAGCTTGCCAGGGTATTACTTACAAGATACTTTGTACTGGAATTGTTCACAGAGAAATGAATGTGGAATTCCTAAACATTTTAATTGTGGAATGCAGGACATTTGAATAGTCAGAACTATTGTGAATATCTTCATACTAAGGAGTGAAGCAGTGTTTTCAGTGCTGCTTCCTACTGTGGAAATCTTTGAGGGTATAGTCAAGAAATCCTGCTCTGCTGTAAGCAGCAGCTTTCAGAATGCCTCTAACAACCCTTGGCAGGATGCATTTCTGCAGCCATTTGTGACTCTGAGAAATGAACACTTGTTTTGGCAGCACAGTCATATAGTCCTTGTTATTTTTGTAGAACCAAGCAGCACAATAGTTTTGAAGGAAATGTTACTGTCCTTGAGACTGCATTTGGTTTAAAATATAGCAGCTGTGTGAGGAAAGTAGAGGAGGAGTTCACAGTGAGAGAATAAGAAAACTACAGAGGTCAGATTTTAAAGAAAATTTTCAATTTGAAAATGTAATTGGAATCTGGATTGATAATTGGTGAAAACACAGAGATTAATATCTTTGTACAAATGCTTACTTTATTACACAATGTAAGTGGAAATTGAGCATTTTTTGAATTCTTGATATGTGATGCTTGGAACCCGGAGACCCAATGGAGCAAGAGGAAAGCTCCCTGRGTGTCCCAGGTCTGTGGGGACAAGCTGCACTTGTGTCAAAAGGTTCCCTTTGTCTCTCTGAGAGCTGGCCCGAGCTGTGCAGGGAGTTTCTGCAGTGCAGGACACCTTTGGGGAATGACCATTGAATCTCCAATTCCACGTTTTCAGTGACTGTGCTGTGCTGCTGCTGCTGTTCAAACCTGCCCTGGGTGGGACATGGCTTTGATTCTGTCACACACAGCTCTCCCAACGAGATCCCCACCTCAGGCTGGGATTTTGTGCTTTGCAGAGTGAGAGGAACTGCAGCATTGATTTGTACTCGTTCCCTAAGCCCTTGGTCAGTGATGCAGTTTTGATTCCGTGGATTTGGGAGGATGGATGTTTGTACCAAAGATAAAATYCCCTCAGATCAAAGTTTTACAAACATTTCTCTTGGAGGTAAAGCTGGTAAAAATGGTCCCCTCCTCCTTCACCCCARTATCACCTTGTCTGTTTGGTTGGGTGTTTGATTATTCTGATCAGGGACCTACTCTGAGCTGGGAATCTCTGCCAAAATGTGTGAGGAGGGTTTCTATAGGCATTGAAAACACAGTAATTCCTCCAGTCTGCTTCACCTGGCAAAACCTGTGTATTGGCACCAGCAAGAGATTAAACTGCAGGGCTGAGGAAGGTGAAYTAAAGAAATGAGCTGCTGAGATATTGAGGTGGTGCAGGAAGTGCTGCAGTCAGCTTTGCCAAGGAGAGAAATGCACTGTGGAATCACAGCCTGAGTGACTCACAGCTTCTGTTTGTGCTGCTGCYCCTAAATAATGTGGTGACAGCACCACAAGGACACTGGAGTGTCACAGTCCTGCCTAGGTGATACACTCAATCTCAAATCCTCTGAAGAAGGAGGCCCTTAAAATAATAATTGTTAATTATTAATAATTAAAAGCATTATTAAATGACAGCTTTTAGTGAACGTATCTTAAAATCACAGATTTAACAAGTAAACATTATTGGAGCAAATGAGATATTGCAATATTAAATAAGAATAAAAATAAGATAATTTATTATTATGTCC
The DNA here is from genome assembly GCF_030028575.1 of Malurus melanocephalus. Lineage (NCBI taxonomy): Eukaryota > Metazoa > Chordata > Aves > Passeriformes > Maluridae > Malurus > Malurus melanocephalus. Next base: position 13,711 of record NW_026623921.1, on the reverse strand, counting down.
TTCTGGATATGTCATAAATAGTTTATTATTATATCCTCCCAGGTATCACAYTTAAAACGTAATTGGTTCTATGCTTTTTTGTGTCATTTTCATTTCTATTTTTGAAGGAGTTTAAGAAACAGTATGCTAAAATGTGCTGGTCAAATTTGATGGGGAACACCCTTATCCTAACTGTGCTGAGGGGTTTATCAGTGCCAAGCAGTCCTAATGCTTAAGAAAAAAGCCAACAAAAACTACCAAAAAAACCAAGAAAAAAAGACCAAAAAAACAAAACCCCAAAAAAACCCCCAGAGAAATATTGTTTTTGTTCTATCAGAGATCCAGCATTTTTTAATATATTCCATACTTGAGTATGACTTTTTTGGCTCTCCTCCAGTGCCTCCAGTTTCTTCTTTGAAGCTCARTTTTTTTTTAAGAATAGCCAAAGCCTCAGTCTTAGGAGCTCCACTCTGTACAATGTGTTTCTAAATGAGATCTTGCAGCCTACTTTTCCCTTATTAGGACACCCAAATGCTGCATCAGTTTTCAGAATTTTAAATGCAAACCTTGYACCTTCAAAACCTGGTTATTGTAAGCAAAGGATGTAAAATTGTAAAATTGTAAAATTGGAATTTGTTTCCAGCTTTAGTGCACTGATTGTTATGATATCTCAGTGCAGGTGCCTTCCCTTCCACTGAGTTGTGTGTTTTATTTGCAGCACTGACACAAAATTCCATCCCTTGGGAACCCCAGTTCCTGGAGCAGATTGCAAAGGCAGTGGAGGAGCAGTGCTGACTGTGATCTGATCTCCCATCMCATCCCAGACATTTCTGCTGCCTTACAGGACAGCTCTACCCTTCAGAGGGTGCAAATCTGAATTTGGGCACAAAATCAGCCCCCTTGGTTGGGCACTTGCTGAGATACAAAGTGAAGTTCCTGTCCCTCCATCCCAGGCTGCTGCTATAACCCAGTAAGGAAATAGAGCTGGGGATGGTTTGTAATCCTATAAATATGCTAATGAGCACCAGAGTGGCCTTTGGTCAGCATTTTGCAGTGGTGTTTCTGGTTGAACAGCCCCAAACTCAATTGCATGTAACCAAGCTCTGGGTGCTGAGTCGGGGCCAGGCAAAGGCAGCAAAATCTGATCCTTCTGAAATTTGACTTTTSTGTCATAGACACTCTGAGTAACATGGCAGCATCATCTCCTGACCTTCTTTAGCATAGTAATGAAAGAAATATGAATGAACCAATAAAAAACTGTTTCCCTGCTCTGACAAACACAGATACCATACAGTCATGTAAATTTAATAATATAAAGCCTTGTTCAGCCTTCCCTGGGCCCTCACTCCAATGACAGACAGTGTTATATGCATCTCTGTCAGGTAGCACAAGTATTTTCCTGGCGCTTGAAAGATTTGTTTAATCTGCATTTGCTCCTTTTTTATGGAAGATATTTTCTTGCTGCTCAGTTCAGGAGACATTTCCTGGTTTGATCTGTCTGTGTGTACCAATGCAGACACAGAGAAAATAAATTTATCATGGCTTTGGTGAAGTGGGCAGCTAAGATATACGTGTCTAKGAATGATTACTAAATTTGGAGTAGTGGCTTTTTGCCAAATATCTGTATACACATATATATATACATTGATTATTTTTTTCTTCCTCCCCCAGTATTTTAATGAGGTGAAGCCTGCTGGTCTCAGCTGCCTTTACAGTTGACTTCATTGTCACTTCTCAGATGGCCAATAGGGCTCATTTTGCACGGGTGACTGATTTTTTTCCTTTCCATAATATGCCCAGTTTCTACAGGCTGTGCTTTCTGCACACTGYTATATTGCATTGGTTTGTGTTTCAACCTGCCATGCTTGGACTGTGCTCGATTTGCCTTATATTTTATTCTTTAATTTTCTTCAATAATTTGAGCTTTAAATAACATTTTATTGTAATTACAGGAAAGCCCAACAAATGCATCTCTATGGATATTATTCTATGTTTTTCCAGGCAAAAAATTGCCGTTCAAGTAATGGGGCAGAATTCAAGTTAACAAAGGAGATTTTTTTTCTACTTAAAAACTGTGTGTTGAAAAACTGCAGAAATTTTCTGTATGAAATATTTGTTAATTAATATTTCTGTATGAACTATTTATTAATTATTTTGCAATGGTGCTTTATGGGGGTGAAGGTTTGATGGCTGCAATACCTGAGGCATTTAAAAATGCCTTAATTTATRTGAAGGTTATCAAAATGGCAGTGAGAAAACTGAAAACTTATTAGTGCTTTGTGGCATTTTCCTGCTGTGGCTGTTAGAGCAYTAAGGGGAGTTTCTCATGTTTTCAGCATGCACAGTCTGACCTAAAGTACACAAAGATAGATGGAAATTTTCCCCTTGACACGAGTGGCCTTTGGAACAGGTCCATGTTTGGTTTCCTTCAGCCCAAGACCACAAACACTCTCACAGACTCCATAAATATTGGTCCTACAGAAACAAAGCTGAGGCCACGCTTTGTGACTCCAAAATACGGCCAAGAATGGGAGCAGAGGAGAGCTGAGTGTAAAAATGGGCACGTCCTGCCCAGGACAGAGCTGCTGAGAGCCCCACAAATCTTATTGTTTGAGTAAGACWTTATTGTAGTGTATATAACAATGTATTTGCAATGGAGATCTTCTCTGTGCATTTTGTTTTCAGAGCCATAGACACTGTGTCTTTCAGGCTCCTGAACAATATTTCTCTTTGGTAAAATATACTGTTAGGGAAGAAATGTTTTACATTTATAGGCTGTCAGTTTAAAACCAGTGGTTTTTTTAAGTCCTAGACCACCAGTTCCTCTGTCTCTAATTCTCTCAGAAGAAGAAGCAAGCCTCCTGATTCAGTCCTTCTGGAGAGGTTATCGGGTAAGAGTAATCTGGAATTGTTTTGCTTGATGTTGAAAACTGTAGRACTGTGAAGGCCCCAGGGAAAATCCTTACATAAATTTTAAGTAGGGGATACTATAAATAGCTGCTGAGACCCCTATGGTTCATTGGCTTTGGATGTTGCTCTGCCTTATGCCCAGTGACTACAGTTTTTTCACAGACATTTATGCTGATGTAATCTCCCTGTTTTCCTCAACTAAAAATCCACAGAAATTCAATTTTCCAAAGTAAAATTAAGCCTGAACAATGGACAGTGAGAATCTCTGACTGTCAGGTGTTCTTTAAACACCAATCAGTATAAAACACTCTCTGTTGAGTTCTCCACTGTTTTGAACCAGCAGGAATAGATAAATGCTCCTATAATGTGCTSTGCAGCCAAAGGTGATGAAATACCTGGGAATGTTCTTATTGACTGATGGATTTTGTGACCCTTTTGCTGGTTGGTTCTCCTTTATTTTCCTTTTTTAAACAGCTTCAGCAGTGACACTGATGAGCACTGACAGATCCCTGCAGGCATCCTTTACAYGAGGCAGTTTTTATCCAATGTCAGCTCTGGCTCTGAACACTGCAATGGTGCTCACATTTCTTGTGCTTCTCTGAAAGAGGTGAAGGGCACAGTCCTGCCTTGTGTAGAGRAACTGCAGAATTCTCACACTGCTGTTTATCATCCTAAACCACTTCCCAGAAATGAGAGGGAAACTCTAGCTGTAAAAGGGAGGAGACATAAAAATAATTCAGGCTATAAAATTAGCTTTTAATGCTTTACCTTATTCGAGATGAGAGAACGTGGAGTTTTAAAAATCAAAAATTGCAGTCAGAATAAAAAATAAAAAATCATTAGTAACAAATCATGACATAGGGCAATGTGTTATCCTTGGGCTGGCAGATTAGGTGAACACTAAGTTTAATGGGATTTCATCACATTTATGGTAAGTATGTTATGAAAATTTACCAAAGAATTCAGATCATTTGCTTTTAAAATAAATAGTTCTGTCAGCTAACACTGATTTCATGTTAATAAGGGACAATAACTGAACACTTGCAAATAATGAGTTTTTCATCTAAGGATATTATGTCAAAATTTTAAACTCTTTTCTGGGGTTTTTCATTAAACCTTGTTTTATAATTCAGAGAATTTAGARCTTTTAAACACTTTTATTGAGATRAAAATTTGCCCAGTGTGATGAATAATTGAACACAAGCACACAGGTACATGTCACTGTGATGGGGAGTCAGGTACATTATCACTGCTCTTCCCAAACACATCTTCCATGGACTGAGACCATTTTGGGGTATTTTGTTGACTGTAATGGTTTAGGCAGTAGAGTTTATTTGGTTACATAACAGACTGAGCATCATTTCTCCTCTTGAGACTTCACTTGTTTCTGCTGCCTCTGGCTGTCTGAGCTTCCAAAAACACATGGCAAAGAATGCAAAAATGGATCAGGCAGTAAAGGTTTTTCTATGTAAAGGGGAAAAATAAAGCTGTAGGTACAGAATATTGAGAAATCTGATAATAAAGCACATTCAAAACAGTGCATTCCTCCTTACCTGCAGAACATTTCAGAAAAACACTTGTTTAATTGTTGCAGTGATAATTAAKGCTGCCATCACCCAGCTCCTTGCCACAGTCTTTCTATGAAGACATTGGTGGGCAYTCTGACAATTATTTCTTAATTTCAAGAGCTGAATTCCAGAACAAATAGCAGTGGAAAATACAACTGCTGAGTTCTCTGAGGAGACTGCAGAAAGGAAGAAATCATCTTGAGAGGGCCGGGAGGAGGGCTCAATGAGACAACTCTGCCATCAGAATTCTTCCTTTTCACTTTCTCCCATCCTTGTTTATTGAGGCTCTTGCCCATCCCAGACCAAGGCAGGATCAGATAGGGGTCAATTTTCCAGGCACTTTTCCAAYAAATCTATTTGGATCTCTTTGCTATCACAGTTGAAAATGCTTTCCAGCAAGCTGTGGTTACGAGAAGGTCACAAAAATATTCACAATTATTTCCAGCAAATGTAGAATCACCCCAATGATTGGGAGGAGTGAACTGTCCCTCAAAGCTGAGAGGGCTCAGGTGTGGTGCAGACCCAGCAGCTGCTTGGACAAATTMTTGACTCTCTCTTTGTTTGCCTGCAGATTTTGCTGCTAAATCACAGTAAAATTGGCTTTTTAATCACAGTAAAATTGCAGTCTGCTTTCAAAACAGAGTACTTTCCAAGGAATTAACACTATGCTAAACTATATTAGAATAACTATGCTCAACCATAATCTATTAAGCATATTTGGAACATTTTTTMTGTATTTTGTTACATTCTTGTCACCTGTTTTACTGCAGGTGGCATATCTGTATTTTTTCCCATGTTTTTGGTCACTTCTAAAAAGACACTTTGTTCTGGGAGCTCATGYTTACTGTTGGATTTAATGCTGACTTTGGAGTATTTGAGTCTGTCTGACTCTGCCTTTATCTCAGAACTCTGYATCCCCATGGATTTCACTGCACTGGCACTGTTTTATTTGCTTAGGGAGACAGTACAGAATCGAATATATTTGCATTTTATCTTTTAACTGTTAGAATCATTGTCCTCATTTTCAGTGTTCGGAGATCACCGTGGCCCTGCCATGGTCCAAAACACAGCTGAAGCTGTAAATGGACACATCATGTTTTCAGAAATTGTGTCTTTAGATACAGAGTGGTCATTTTTCTGTCTTCTGCCTCTTCCACTGCTGTCATTTCTGTGCTTGTGTCCCACAAGAATTCCCTTAACCCTTTCCTGTGCACACAAACTGACTCCATGCAATGGGGAATTATTTACCTTATAAAAGCAYAGATGGCAGCATAAAAGAAAAAATATCTCTTGCACTTCTAAAGAAATCACTCCGTGTTTGCATTATATTTTGTTTTTGCAAATAGTATTTGATGGATTTAATAGAAAATTATCTTGTATTTTTGTGTAGCTGAAGATATCATTAGTAGCTGTAACTTCTTTAATTTTTAAAATTTCATTGCAACCTTGTAAGAAATCCTTGTAAGTTTTATAGAAGATATTAGAGAACTATATCAGTATAATGGGATATTATTGGAGCCTAAGAGGTGTCTGATGTCAGTCAGTGAGTGGAAGCCTTGGCTGTTTTTATTGATCCTGTAACCTTGTATTGTATTTCTGAGGCACAGAGTTATCTTCTCCTGAGGGGAGTTCAGCCACTGCTTATTGCACTCTTAGCTGCACTACAGAGGAAAATTCTGGGTGGAAAGAATACTTTTGATAAATAATTTATACTGTTTTCTTTGAGGTTTGGTTTTTTTATAACTAGTGGARAACTAAGCTGTGCTCTTTTGCTCTGTGTGTATCTCAGCAAAGCGTGAGGAAAGGAGAGTGTAAWGGAGAAGAGCACATAACAGAGTTCAAATCACAGAGCAAACCCTTCACCATACCATGCAAGAATAAAATAAATACAATTTGACTTGAACATTTTCTAGGAGACTAAATAGTTGTCTTCCTGCAAGCAAAAATGTGTCCAGGAGAAATTTATTTTAGCAGGAACGACACCATTACAAAAACCCTGGAAAAATTCAACTTAAATCTAAATGGAATCAATGCCTGTGACATTTTTTTGTGGAAGCAGAATGATGTCCTTCATGGGGTGATGGACTGACAAGGAGCAGATATCATGGAATGCAGTCCAGTTTAAATCACAGATTAAAGCTCTCCTGTTTGTGAAAGCTGTGTGGTGGCATTGCCACTCAGTCTGTTTGCAGCTGATGGCAGATGTGAATCRGGAATGAATTTCCTTCTGTGTTACCCTTCAGGCTCCTCTTCTCTTGTTTTGGTCAGTGGGTTGCTTTTATAGAGCTGTGATTTCTAAAGGTCCTGAAACCCTTCAGCATAAGGTTTTAAACTTTAGTTAACTCAGAGAATTAGCATCTCATTCTCAGGAGTCCTTGGTAATCAAAGTGATCCCCTAATAGACATAATTGGCTGAAAAYATAATGATGTGGATTTTATTTCTGTGTAAGCTGCACACTGTGAACCTCTGGGATTGTGCTTTTACCTGAGGATGACTCTCATGTATTTGCCCAKCCACAGCCTTGTGTAAACAATGGTGTCCCTGTCCTGGGTGACACAATTTGGAGTAATTTTGGGTTTCTGTTCCCCTTTYCCAGGTGCGTTGTGACAGTGAAATACAAGAGCTGCGTCAGTGGCAAAAGAAGCTGAGAGAGGAGAGACACATCACTAGGATAGTGAGAGAATTCTGGGCTAAGCAGGAAGCCAAAGGTGAGAGAATCCAATTGTGGGGGGTTTGGTGTATTGGTTGGGTTGTTTGTTTGTTTGTTTGTTTGTTTGTTTGTTTTTACATTGTGTTGAATTTTTATTTGAGTTGTATTAAAAATAGGCCACACAGCAGGACACAAAATCCCGAGTGGGAAGGTGCTGTCTGCTGGGAATGCTTGGCTTTTTCCTTACAATCACTGCTGATTCTACTTTAGTTGCCTGTGCAGCTCAAAGTGACAAAGGAAAATAGAATAGAGGGCCCAATTCAATAATTTCAGAAGATGATGACAATTTGCTGGCACAATATTTCCCAGGGCAGGATTAGACAAATACCAGCTACTCTTCATGTAAATGTTGATTTTCACCAGATGGGTTGTGGTACAGCTTTTATGAGCTGTGGGATTTCTATGCAGTAAATACTCTSTTGGCATTTTGGTAAAAACTCAGATAGCACGAATAAAGCATTAAGATTCATGGTCAAAGGAAAAAAAAAAGTAACATTTTAAAATAGATACAGCATTTTATTTTGAAATTAACCACACTTAGAAAAATAATGAAGTATGTCTTAAATTTTTATACAACTAATTCTGTTTATCAGATGGTGTAAACAGTGTTGAATCTAACTGTAGGGGATGAATGGTGAGCTGCCAAATAGCTTTTAGAAAATGCTGACTGGAGCAGTAATGTGATTCTATTGACACTACTGGAAAGATCAGCATACCCTCCATGGAAATATCAGCCAGAGACTCASTTAATGTGAGCTGAGAACAGGCAGAGGCTGCTTTGTTGGACTTTCAGCACAATTCTATGTGTACCTTATTGCAGGGGTATGCTTCAGGTAAAAGCAGAATTTTATGGAAGTGTATTTGTGTAATCTAAACCCGTGTGATACTTTAAAAAGTTAGAAGAGATTAGAAATGTAAACTGATTGTAATTAACAAATCCAAACGCATTCTTCATTTATTTTTCTGCTTTCAGAAAGTGTGTTAAAACATGCCCATTCATTTGGAAACAAACAGTTGAGTTTTCATTAGAACAACACCTGAATTAAACACTTGCAGAGGTTTGGTATTTTGTACAAGTGGAGACCCAAAGTCTCATTTTGATGGGTGATGCAGGAAAAGTTCCCATGGCAAAGGCAGC
>NW_026623921.1:0-4213 GCF_030028575.1 Malurus melanocephalus | reverse complement strand
AAGAGAAAAATATTAAATTCAGRACCAGAAAAAAGTGGCTCCACTGTGAAACTTCTTTGAATTTATTCCATAAACATCCTTAGTATTGGGGCTATAAATGAAGTCACAACCAATGTGTGTTTGCTGGACTGAGTTGTTTCCCAAAGGAAATATTGAAAAGAGCAATATATTTAAATGGGAATCTTACACTATGCTTTAAAAAATATTTAAAATTACTGTAGATAATACTGTTGGATTAAGAAAAGGCACAGTCTGAATAGCTAATGGATTTCTTAAAGACTGCATTTCTTTGGTTTATTTAGATAAATTCAGCTCTGTAAAATGTGCAAAATTAATCAGTTTTATGTGAGAGCTTCTTCCCCCCACCACTTGCACCGAGGGTGGTTGAAATACTCGAGGAAGATTCTAAATGAAATTATTTGTTTCTAATTTCATCTGCCCTCCTTTTATTGCAGCTGTAATTCTTTAATTAATCTCATAATGGAACTCTTGTAAGTGATRATCTCATCATATTCTATGCTTTTACACTTTTAATCTGGTATATAAAATATATRTATATATGTGCACACATATATATTAAAATCTTATAYGTTGAATGTGCTTCATGGAATAATTTGGTTTCAAAGTAAGCTTTATAAACAGGTTACAAGTGGAAGGCTGCTTGCTGTCAGTAGGACACTGCACTGAGAAGAATTTCACTCTGCTTTTCTTTATTTTGGAACTTTACTGTATTTATAGGTATTTGTTTGGTTGTTTTGGAAAGGAAAATGCTGCAGCCAGAGTGGTTTAAAATGGGGGCACATGTATGATTGCTTTTGATTTAAAAGCACACATATAAAATTGACTTACAMAGAAGACCTTAAACTTTCTTTTTTTTAAGGGGAAAAAAAAGAGAATCCAAGAACAAAGCAGTCCCAAGGGCTGAGTACGTGGTGGTGGTTTTCATCAAGCCTCATTCAAAATGCTTGAGATGTTTCTGAAAGTTTAATCTTGGCACCAACAGCTGAGAATGTCGTGATAAAAGTCATAAGACTCATGACAGAGAATCCAATTTATTGGTCCACACCCCAGACTCAGACATCTTTGAAAATTTGTAAAGATTACGGTAACATTTAATTTCTGAAACTACGTTGGGAATGCTTGAAAAAATAAAAAGGAAAGATGATCATTTAGATAAACTGCAACATGTGATGTTGTGAACTGAGCTGACACAGACACAGCAGTGGGGCTGTGAACACGAGTCTGAATAATCCTCCAGGACCAAAGTGTATTTTCACTCATCACTCTGCAGTTGTTAATGATTTGTAATGGAAAAAAGGGGCAATTGCAATTTGGCAATTTTTCTGTGATTATCTTTTTGTTTTGTTTTTTCTTTTTTTTTAAGGAGAGGAAAAATTGTTCATGGGTTCTGTAATCTTCGTTTCCTTTTCCTGCTTTTAACCTTAATGCTAAAAAACATTGGAGCACTTTTACTGCAAGTGCTGGTGGTGGTTTTGGTTAACCATTTAGATAAGCAAAGCCAAAATTTCTGTTTTCTACTCTAGGAAGCGTTGAAAGCCTGGAGAAAAGGCTGTCACCAGCTGAAAAACAAAGCCTGCAAATCAATCCTGCAGCAAAACCACATTTGAGACTCTTTTAAAAAACAGAGGTGGGGAAGGGGGCAGGGGAAGAAAAGCTGTTAGTGGAGTCTAACACAGTGGAAATGGGACTGAGAGGATCCACAGGAGAGGGTGMAGCTCCCAGAACACCAGAGCTGTGTCCCTTTAGCCCCAAAACCCTCCCTGGGAGGACTCTTGGCAAATTGGCAGCAATTCCCACTGCATCTCATTCCTGGAGGTTTTCCTCTCTTAACTCGGGTGTTCTTGTCGGTTCTACATCTAATCTAACATTTGTATCTTCCCATATTTCTTTTCTTTTTTTGCACCTTGAATTGCAAAAATGCCATTTAAATATATTCTAATGAATTCTGAGTCYTTCTGTCAAAATATGAGGAAAGCAACAGTGCACTGCACAAGCAAATTCTGCTAGAGATCTTTCAGCCCTTATTTCCCATAATTATCACTGAATTTTGGTGTTTGGAAGTCCCCTRTATGTCAGCTCTTGCTTTGCTAATCTGATCCTAAATGAATTAAAAAATGCCCTGAAACTTTCTGTCCCCCACAGTCATGAAAGCAAGACTAAGCCTTTGACAAACTCTGCTCCTGATTTGGAGAATTAGGCTTGTTCTGCCACTTTTAAAAAATCCATTTTGCAGAAGCCTCTTCTGCTGAGTGATCCTCTGACAGTTTCACTTCAGATTCATGACTTGCAGGAGCTTCTACGGGCATAATTTCCATTTTATCATATGTTTGTTTATTTTATATATCTGTATTCAGCAGATTATTTTCTTATCACTAGTGACTGACTATTTCCCAAAGTAAAAAGTTTCACTAATAATTGTATACAGGCMGACTTCCAATAGTAAGAAGCTGAAATTATAAACACTTTATAAAAAAACTGTCTCTTTAAAAGTCAGGTCTTATTTCAGCAAGATTGCWGGTGGCTCCAATTTCATGTTCAGGCTTCTTTGGCATTTCATTGGGAGGCTCGGCTCAAACTCCTTTCTATATATAYATTTTACTCCAAGCCCCTGCTAATAAGTTATTCCAATAGATTTTCTTTAATGGATTTTCATCTTCTTATAGTCGGAGTCTATAGTATTTTTCACTACTATTTTCAACTTTAAATTAAAAAATTTTAAATTTTTTTTAAATTTAAATCACTCCATTTAAATTACGGAGTGTAGTTCTCAGAGTTCTGTGAGGCAGTGTGGGAGCACAAACCTTTGCTGAGCTGCTGGCACAAACCTCTTGTGTTGTACAGCACTGCACAAAGTAGGTCATGGTTTATTCTGTACTGTAGTGCTGAACAACCAAGTGTCAAACACAACATCAGTCCTGCACATTAACAAATCTGCCACTGAAATTAGATGTAAGGCTGGTTGAACTCAATGTATATATATATAGGACAAAAGCTATCCTCAGAAAGGCTCAAGCTTTTCAGCTTTTTGGATTTTCCATTCCCAGAGCTACTGAACAGTAAATGCAGACACATTCCAGTGSTTCTTTAGCATCATCTGTGCACTGCAGCACATCCATGGCAAAGTGTCAGATGAGCTGCATTCCCAGGAACCAGGCAGGAGATGGYTTTATTGTAGAAGGAGCAGTCAAAAATAGCAGTCAACAGTTGTGCTCCTCAAGAGCACCCTCAGCTCCAGAGAAATTCATCTCAGTCCTCAGCAGGTTTATTATTGCAGGGCTGGCTCTGGTGTCCTGTGATTTACAATGGTCTGTGACCAAGGCACAGCTTCACAGGTTTGCTCACTATTAGAAAGTAAGAGTAAGGGGTAAAAAGGCTGAAAAGTACGGTAAGGAGACAGAAACACAGTGCTAATAAATGAAACTGTTCTGATAGCAGAAACCCTGTGACATATTGAGACAGAAATACCAGCACGAGAAGAAATAAGTGAGATGTGAGATTTTATTTTTTCCTGGCTCACACTGTTACAGCCCTGAAGGGCCTCAGTTCCTGCAWGTCTCAGGATTAAAACAGGAGCTGATTTTTTAGAGTATATGAAATAYTGATGGTGCTGCTGATGAGAATGATTGTGTTACTTGTGCTTAAATCAGATCTTGCAGCTCCCTAAATCAGGCATTCTCTGTATTCAGTTTTCATACCTTCACTTACACAAACACCTTGGTTCTCTACTCTGTTGAAGGAATGATGGGCCCTCTAAGACTGAAATGGTTAAAATTCAGCCCAGATGAAAGCCAGGTTGTTGATGCTGACATTTACACTATTCATTGTTTTTCAATATGTGTTGTCTGGAGGAAACGGGCTGGATTATCAGGTGGTCTGACTTGTTCTAAACAACTTCCTTAGGCTTTTCAAAATATTTTAAGCACGTGAGTTCAGTTTGAGGTGTCACAGCCTGAAAAATGCATTTCTCCAATGGAAATTTCTAGTGCAAAACCATAGCCAGGCCGCTTCTTTCTCCATCTTTCCAGYTTATCTGAATCCTGAGGACATCTTACTTTTCTGTCTGCATAGGAACCAACTATGTGTCTAAAACTGTTTAAATAACTGCCTGAAATCCAGATTTATGCTGACAGCCTGTGCTTCCTGTTTGGTGTGATGTGATTGGAAATTGTCATGATTTAATAACACAGGTTAT
>NW_026623920.1:302702-306708 GCF_030028575.1 Malurus melanocephalus | reverse complement strand
GGTCACTCTGGGAGCAGGTCAAGTGCTTCCATCTCTGCCTCCTGGCTGGGGTCACTACAGGGTCCTTGGTGGCGTGGACACCTGCAGTGGAGTGGCTGGGGCTGATGGCCTTGGGCAGGGTGGTGTTACCCACTGGGCTGGTGCCCTTGCCCATGGGGACACTGGTGGCTCCTGAGATGTCACCACTTACTAAATTGTGGCCACCTTGGCCGGTGTCCTCCTCCATGTGGACATCAGTGGCCAGTGAGATGTCCAGGACTGCAGGATCATCTCCGTCCATGGACACATCAGTGGCCAGTGAGATGTCCAAGCCTGGTGCTGTAACATCCTCCATGGACACATCGGTGGCCAGGCTGATGTCAACACATGGACTGCTGTCCACATCCATGGGGACGCTGCCATCTGAGGTGCTGCCACCGGCCGAGGGTGTCCCCGAGGGCTTGGCTGTGCTGGGCAGGCTGTGGCCATTGGAGCCGTCCCCGCCTGAAGTCACAGCTGCAGGCACAGGGCACAGGGAGAGGTGAGGGCTCAGCTCCAGGGAGTCTCCAGGGCAGGAAGGGCCGAGAATGTCCCCAGAGCGCGTCCCCAGAGCGCTGTCGGGCTCAGGGTCAGGCTCAGCCCTACCTGTGCTGGAGGAGGTGCTGGGCCAGAGGAAGCGCTGCAGGAGCTGGGCCACGGGGGAGCTCCAGCTGCCACAGCGGTGCCACAGAGCTGACAGGGCCATGGTCACTCACGCTCGCCGCCCGCTCAGCTCTGCTGAGAGGACACAGCTCTGGCCGCGGCTCTTGGAGCGTCTCCAGGGATGGAATGTTGGGGCTGCCATTGTTTTGTCACAGAGCCACCAGTGCCGGGGTCCCCATTCTGTCCTGCCCCACCCACAAGAGTTGTGCCAGCCCTTGGTGGGGACACAAAGGGTGAAGCAGAGTGGCAATGACAGAATCTCTGGAGCTGGAATGGCCCCACCTGCATTCTTGATCCAAGCCCTGACCCTGCACAGACACCCCAACAATCCCAGCCTGTGCATCCCTGACAGCGTTGTCCAAACGCTCCTGGAGCTCTGGCGGCCTTGGGGCTGTGACCATTCCCTGGGCAGCCTGTTCAGTCCCCCACCAGCCTCTGGGGGAAGAACCTTTTCCTAAAATCCAACCTCAACCTCCCCTGACACTGCCAAGAGGGCTGGTGAAAGAGGCACCATGCTGCAGGGAGACCGTGGATTTTGGGAACAGGACAGGCCTGGAGAAGGCCACTGCTACAAGGCCTCAGCACCCAGCAGTATTATCATACTCTGATTAACCCATGCCACTGCGATGATCATTAGAGTATGGTAATACTGCAAAAGCCAGGGAATGGCTCATCTGATTGAACCATGAGAGCCATGGGATTGACCCAAGTCCCACTGAGAGTCTTGTTCACATCTCCCCACTCACCGCCCCGATGACAGAGACAATGACACAAACCAAGACATTGCACACATCCATTTTCCACTTTTCTGTATCAACAAAACATCATCACAGCACCTTTCTGAAACATCCTTCTGCAYTGATGTATTCTTTGACCCAAGCCCTTGCACATTTTACATGTCTGTTTCAGTTTGAGACAATGTTTTTAGAGAGTAATGTTATGGTATAGATGTTTCTTTTGAAGTGAAAAAAGTTTGATAATTTTTTATAATACGAAACAGATGTTTGGGCGAATGTGAAGGGAAAAATAGTTTATTAATAAAATAAGGTGTTTATAGGATACAGATTAAGAAGGAAATAAGTAATAGTTAGATATTTAGAAGTCTAGGAACGCACACTGGTTTTTTTTCTTTATAGCTGCTCAGCAAGTGGTGCAGAGAAAGATGGCACAGTTTTTGTTTTAGGGAAAAAAACAAGAAACAAAATTTTACATGGGTGTTTTTTTTTTCCCCTTGGATCCGTGTACAGCGGATCTGCAGCGCAGTGATTGTGCACAGCATAATAAGGATGCCTGACAGTGTCTCTGATAATACTTTGTCAAGGAATGAATGAATGAATGATCTTTAACTTCTCTTTTTCGGGAAATTTGAGAACATCCACTTTGGYTGGGGTCACAAATACAGTCCAGAAAGCCACACTCCCACACTGCCCCAGCCAGCACAAGCAGAATACCACAGAAATCACTAAGACAGTAGACCCCACTGTGGAAAGAAGGAAGATGCTTTAGCCAGAGCTGAGGAAGAGATAGAGGAAGGTGAAGATAACAAAGGGGAGGATGATTAAAATATGGAAGAAAACAGATTGTTTTAAAAGTTCAAACATGAGCAGCATTTTCATAACACAGTCATTGATTTGCTGACTTCAAAATAAATGCACTTGGAGCATGCCTACTTTTTTTATTTCTGTAGGCCTTTCTTTGCAGCTATCTTCCTCTCCTTCCCTGTCCCTCGAGCCTACCTTCACTACCATGAAGCTTTTTTCTTACGTGGCCATGCAAAGATAGCCTGCTACCTAAAATGATACTTCTTTGAACTAAGAGCTACAATCCACCAGATGTTCACACTGTTTTTATAGACCTCATTTCAATATATATATATATATATATATATTTTACTTAATAGTTTTTTTTGATCGTGTGACAGTGTCAGTTGGATGTGTTAAAGCACGCTATTCATATTCAGTAGACAGCTTATTGAGGGCCTGGCTGAGTGCACGGCAATGACACTGCTCATCACTGGCGCTGGGGGCTGCACCTCCAATCCTGGGCTATTTTGGGCCCCTCACTACAAGAGACATGGAAATGCTGGAAACATCCAGAAAAGGGCAGCGGAGCTGGGGAAGGGGCTGTGGCACCAGAATTAAGAGGAGCAGCTGGAGGAGCTGGGGGTGTTTGACCTGGAGAAAAGGAGGCTCAGGGGAGACCCTATTGCCTGAAAGGAGGGTGTAGCCAGGTGTCGGGGTCCAGATRCAAGCCATATGACAAGAGCGAACAGCCTCAAGTGGCACCAGAGGACGYWCTGATTGSATATYAGGAAAAATTTCTTAATGGAAGGGCTCAKCTTTGGAACGGCTGAAGCGGTGGAGTCACCATTCCTGGGARTGTTTAAAAGASCAGCAGGTGTGGASTGGAGGACATCATGCAGCAGTCAATAGGGCCGTGCAGAGATATCAGTCAGACTCAATGCTCCGGGAGCTCTTTCCCGGCCTCAGCCATCCCACCATTCCCGGGCCGGTGCCCTGTGGGNCCTCATTCCATTCAGACACTGACAGTTCATGAATCAAATTGTTTTATTGGAAACACAGAAGAGTGACTATCTTCTACTTCTTAATTTTCATCTTCAGCGTAATCCACATCTTCATCTACATCTTCATCTACATCTTCATCTACATCTTCATCTACATCTTCATCTACATCTTCTTCTACGTCTTCATCTACATCTTCATCTACATCTTCATCTACATCTTCATCTACATCTTCTTCTACGTCTTCATCTACGTCTACATCTTCATCTAAATCTTCATCTTAATCTATGTCTTCATCTACATCTTCATCTATATCTACACTACACCTACCCCTATAAAATCAAAAATACAAAAGGCCCCATCCCCAAACGATGGGAGCCTCTGCCTCCATCCCCAAACGATGGAAGCAGTCAAAAATCCTATTTCTATTTTTCAGCCCCAGCACTGCAAGTGGAAGCCTTGACCTCTCCCTCTGGCGTGGGATGAGGGTTCTTCTTTCCCTTCTTCCCACGCCTTTCCACCCTTCTGCAGCATTTSSTSAYGCTGCTGTTGGGTGGTRGCAGGTCYGTCCCTGCATCCCGCTGCRGATCCTGAGCCTTCACRRCAGCSRTGCTGYCGTGYTCCTTGCTCAGGACCGCTTTGGCCATCGTGGGGACTCTGCACTGATGGTGTGGCACCGTGCCAGGCCCCTGGAGCCGGGGGATTTTGCGTGGGGGGCTGGTGTCMCTGGTGCCGGCAGAGTCCTTGGGCAGGGGGACACTGCTGGGGTCACTCTGGGAGCAGGTCAAGTGCTTCCATCTCTG
>NW_026623920.1:278957-298042 GCF_030028575.1 Malurus melanocephalus | reverse complement strand
GCTTCCCTTGCTCGCCCCCCCCCAGCTGCTGCCGAGTGGTACGCTCCACGACAGCCAATAGCGAGCGGCCTCGGGCGCAGTTCAAACTCCGGCGGCGGTTGGGGCGGACCCTCCCTGCTCCCGGTGCCATTCCCGGTGCCGGTGCCGGTGCCGGTCCCGTCCCTGTTCCCTGTTCCTTGTCCCTGTTCCGCTCATCCTTCCCGGGCGGGCATGGCGGACGAGGGCGCCGTCACGGTGTGCGTGCGTGTGCGGCCGCTCATCGCCAGGTGAGCCGCCGGGCCTGGAGCAGGCTGGGGCAGGTGGGAAAAGGGGGCCCGCGTTTTGGGAGCAGAGCCCTCGCCCAGTAAAGGTAACAGTGGGTCTCTTCTTTTAGAGAAAATGCCTCAGGAGAGAAAGTGTCCCTGCACTGGAGAAGCGAGAATAACACTGTTTCYGACGTGAATGGTACCAAAATATTTAGTTACGGTAAGAATATGGAAGCACCTCCTTTGATGCTTACGCGGACTTCGCTACTGTACTCTTGAAAGTGTCGACTGGGGTGAATGCCCTGAGCTTCTTGCCATGTCCGTCAACCTTCCCAGATTCGTAATTGTGAAGGAGTGTCATTGGGTCACGCAGGATTTCTGGTTTATGCAATATTGGGATGAGCTTTTGAGGTCAGCTTCCTGATGGACATKGCTTTCTCTCCTGGTTCATACTGTAGTGGCTTTGGAACACATTATTTTTCATATGAAATCCAATTTCAAATAGACTAGATGAGGGCTAGTCCAGAGCATTTAGGAAGCAGGGTATGGGAGAACCCAATCTCAAAAGTGATRCTGTCAATATCAGATCCTCATAACTAACTGGCTTCCTTTTAGTCTTTTCCTAATCATCGAGTGTGCTTGTTAATATGAATGTAGCCACTACAAAGATTTTTTCCTAGAATACAGATTCAGTAACAGCAGGYACCAGGTTAGGAGTTTAACAATTAKCCTGTCTTGTCAGGTTTACAATCCTCATAGAAAAAACTAGGCATAACTTTTTAGGATTAAATGGGATGACTGTTTAACTGTGTTCATCATTCTTAGGGTTTTTTACTTGTTTGTCATCTGTGCATTGTGTCTTTCTTGCTTTTGTGTTTAATATTTATTCTAAAACAAAATTTTTAAAGTGTGCATTAGTGTTACAATAATATTTATATTTGAATTGCCCTCCAAACAGTGATGCCCATTTATTGGATTTGTAGTCAGCAGTACTGAGTGATAGCTTGGTTTTGATTTGCAACACACTGGATTCACCTGCTTTATTGTTTTTGTTTTTAAGATCGTGTCTTTCATTCAAGCGACAACACTCAGCAGTTGTATGTTGGTGTAGCTGTTCCAATTATCCAATCAGCTGTGCAAGGCTATAATGGTAAGTTTTTAAACTGCATTTAAATCCTTTTTGTCATGTATTTCAGAGATAGCTAGTAAAACTTGACCTTCTTTCTAGGCACAATTTTTGCTTACGGACAGACTGCTTCAGGGAAGACTTACACAATGATGGGAAATGAAGATTCCATGGGCATTATTCCTAAGGCAATTCAAGATGTGTTCAAAATTATTTGTGAGGTGAGMAATTCTATTAAATTGAAGTGGCTGAAAGGAATAGTAATATTGATGGTTACATAAAAGTTAATTTTAGTATCAAGGGGCTTGTGAAGGAAATTAATTTATATTTGCCTGTATGTTGCAGTTACTTTGCTAGCYTGGCAAAGATGAGAGTTTAAAACAAAAAGCTAATGGGACTCTATTAGCTGAAATCAAATCAGAACAAAACTGRCTGTTGTTCACCTTGCAAGCATATTAAACATTGATTACAAATATARATAGGTACTCACTTGTTAATGTGGTAGATAATGTCATGTGAAGCTTTGTGTTTATTCTGCTATTTTAGAAGTTTTAAAAGTTAACGATATTAAAGATTTTTTTTTTTAGTGGGAAGAATATGACACTATTTACTTATTTCAGGCATACAAAAGAATTGCTAATTGTTCAATATTAATAAAAGTAAGAAGGTGTAAGTTAAAACTGTGATTTCGAAAACATTTGCAGAGTCCTTGCTTCTGCCTTATGGGTTTCAGGTAATGGTTACCAATTAATTGYAATGGTCAGTGCTTCTTTAAGGAGGTGCAGGGTACCCTTAGAGGGTTTATAGAAGTAAATAAAGTCAAGAAAACTTTCCTTGAGTCCATTGTGCAGCCTTTCATCATCCCAACATTCTCTACCAAGGAGGCAGGGGAGGAAGCRGCAGCAGCAAAGTAAATCTGAGCAAGCAAAGAGAGAAGACAAGCTATAAAAGAGAGGAAAGTGCCTAAACAGAAGGAAATTGATTATGGAAAGGGCACTTAAGTAGTAGAACTATTATCATGTTTCTGTAGGGCAGTTACCTTAATTTTATAACCTRTTAGAAGTGGTATACCATTAATGCAGCTGGAAAGAGGTGGGATAGAAGAAAAATTTTTCTGTAGTGGTAGATGCTAATGTCCGAGAGGATGAGGGGAACGAAATCTGTGGAACAATATCCAAACCTTTATCTCCAAGTTATGAATACTTGCACTAAAAGATGTCCCTCAGTTAGTCTGTTCTTTTTTTTCCTTTTCTCTTTCAACATTAGATTCCAGATAGAGAATTCCTGCTAAGGGTTTCTTACATGGAAATCTACAATGAAACAATTACAGATTTGCTTTGTGATAGTAGGAAAAAGAAGCCTCTGGGAATTCGTGAGGATGTTAATGTAAGTGGATGTTATACATATCATATCTGCTTGGAGTAAAAGAAGTTGGGAAAAAATGCCTTCAGAAGCATCTAATGGAAAACTTTCTGGGACAAATTGTCTAGTTMAATCTTCAGCATTAGTAGAAGGACACTTGATGTACCTGAATAACAGCAGTGACTTTGGGCTTGCTATTGCTAGTTAATCTTTATAAATCTTTATAGAAGTAGATTTGATCCTCAAGTTTTCCAGGMTGGTATATTTTATTTAAATTTAAACAGACTCAAGAGCTGTTTAGTGACACTTCTACAGACACAATGTTAAGCTCAATGTGCTTCAAGTTTCCAACAGATATACAGAGTTACTTTAATATCATCTTCTGATCATCTACCAAGTAGATACACTCTTCTTTTACTGTCATCATAGAATAACAGCTAGAGTAGAACTATTCAGTAGTATGCTCCCTATAGAAAAAGAAATCTATATTAACGCCGTCTTCAATTTCTTTATATTAAGTTTTGTAGCAAATAATAAAAAACATTGGTTTGGGTTTTGGGGTGCTTTTTTTTCTTTGGTTGCCTTAAATGATCATGGGTTTGGAACATAGAAAGAAGGGAAATTTACCAGTTGCATGACTATGTCCTTATAAGATTTACTCCTGGATTCCCTCAGAAATATGTCAAGAAGGCTATTTCACTCTGCATTTACATTTTTTAGGAWACTAAGTCTCTGCTGTTTGATTCTTGTGCCCTTAGGCCACAGTTTTGATCAAGGTTTAAACTTTACTCATCTTTTGTGTTTGGAGTAAAAGCACATTCACCTGTCGAATAAATACCATAATAATTGCTGGTAATGTTAACTTTTTGTACTGAAGTAGGCTTTGGAGTTCAGTAAAATTTATTACTATTTATTCTATAGAGGAATATATATGTAGAAGATCTGATTGAAGAGGTGGTRGTTTCCCCAGAACAAGTTATGGAATGGATCAGAAAAGGAGAAAGTAAGTATTTAGGAAATATCAGCTGATAGCTTAAAAAAGTTTGTTTAATCATGTATATGTAGAACCATGGAGTATCCCTTGGGGTTTATATTAATAAATCAAAGATTTTCAGAGAGTTTTAAAATCGTGGTTTTTGTCTATCTCCCGTTTATCAGTTTATAAACAGAAGTATTCTAATACTGTTTCTCGACAGGAAATCGCCATTATGGAGAAACAAAAATGAATGAGCACAGCAGCCGTTCTCACACTATCTTCAGAATGGTAAAACCTGTTTCACTACTACTTCACATCTGTTTAAAAACAGGAGTGATTTTGTTGTTTTCAAAGTGACAAAAACTTTMTTGCACTTTATTGCATTTCTAGATCATTGAAAGCAGAGAACGAAGTGACCCTTCAAATGCAAACTGTGATGGAGCAGTCATGGTTTCCCACTTGGTAAATGTCTATTTAAGACCTTTTGGAGTACAGCCTTACTGTTACTATTTGTTTGAGAAAATAATAGTGCATCAGAATAACTTACAAGAATTATTTGTTGTTAACTCTGACAGATGTTGCTKAAGTATAGAGGGAGAGTCCTGGGGCATTGTCTAGAGAAGATCTTCCCACCAAAGGGAGTTCTACATGAGAATTATTCAGAKTGGGTTGGGGAGTGTTATACCTTCCAGGAGCCTAAGGGACTTGCATTTGCATGTCAGAGCGCTCTTGCACTCTTTGTTAAATATATCTTCCCCTTCAATTGTTTCTGTCCACCGACAAGTTCAGTGAAGTAACTCGTAAAAGGGAAAACCTTAAGACTTCTCTTATCCTCAGATTTAGTTGTTGTTAAAAGAACATGTGACCTTTTAATTGCAAAAAGATTTTTTTCAGATGTAACCCCACTTAGCATGTTTGGTGGATTTCTGGCATATGAAATACCATAGTCTAGGGGGGAATGCAATTGGACACCATGAAATTTTATGGTTTCAGAAGCCTTTTCTTGATTCTTAGAAAATTATCTGAAACAACTGCAGGAATGGAACCAATGTGAAACTATTTGAACCTGCTAAAATCTGCATGAGTGCTCTTACCCAGAATTGGAAATAGCATGAAGTTAATCATGGATTGTGGAAAGAGCTTTCTATTCTGKCTTCATGTGAAAAGGCTCTGGGKTCTGAATGTTGTAARCACTTCTCATGCACTAGTATMTSATCAAACTAATGCCTACTTTTTGTKCTAYTGTAAGTTATGGTATCCACTGTTCCTACACCACCCCCCTCTGCCCTGTCTCAGTTCCAACTGACTTCAGAGTAACCACGACTAACACGGGTGAGGGGTTTTGGCCCTTTTGGCTTGTTGCTGCTTGGTGGAGTTRGTACAGGACTTTACACTTCTGAAGCAAAAACCCACTGAAGTGAGGGCTACTTGTGCAAACAAATAATTATGGGATGCCACAATGTTCTAGTTGACTTTGAACCAAATTCAGAGTGTGGCTCTTCCTCTCGTTGTGAATTTCTTCTTTTCCTTATCTCCACAATGGTTGGCAGGCAAGCAGAGAGATACAGTGGACTCAGAACAGGATACTAAATAATCTCATCTAGGCTCTTTCCTATGAAACATTCTTACAGCTTGAATTAGTAGCTAACACTTTTATACTGAGCAACTGAATTTATCTTTTTGTGAATGAGGATGGAGTTTGTTGCAGGGCAAGTCTGAAACACTATTTGGGATGGTATAATAAAGTTCATACAAATTCCATGTCCCTATGTACCTTGAAAGTATGAGTTGTGTGTAGTAGCTATGCGTTACTTTCAGTAATGACAGACCCCTTGCTTTTTTTAAGTTTAGTTTATGAAATTCTTAGCAGAGATTTAGAATTATGAGGTTTAAAAGCAGATTACCTCAGAACTAACCTGTGACTTATTTAATGAATTTGCAGAACTTGGTAGATCTGGCAGGCAGTGAAAGAGCTCGTCAAACRGGAGCTGAAGGTGAGTGTTAAATGAGGCTCYTCTGATGACCASTTCTGTTAATTAACYCTTACAAGAAACTMTGRTAGAAAGGAGATTATTTGATCTATRTGTTATTGTGTTATTTATTGTTTATAAATAAGGCCTTTTCCCCTTTGTAGGGCAGGCTCTACTCTGGAAAATGCTGTAAATGCTGTGAAGTGCAAACAATTAAGTAGTAATATGCCTTTTCTAGAACTGCAGGCCTAGCAGTAGTCCTGCACTGAGATAGTGGAATGGAGRTGACTCAGTGAAGGTGTACCTGTAATAACAAAATCACTAGAAGCTTTTCAGGGACTTTTGTGTAAAGGTGAAAAGTGAATAGATGGCTCACTCTTTGGGTAAGAGGAAGTTTGTCTGTTAACAGTGACAGCATGAAGCTGCACAAAAGTGCCTTTATGAGCAAAAAGGGAACTGAGGGAGACAAATAATAGTCTCTTACAAAGAAGGACTTATCTAAAACTTGTATGTAAGGCTGGCTTGTTATATGTGTAAGTGTAGGCATTTGCAAAATTTAGACAGGAAGCAAAATTAAAGTTCTTATGGCCCCAGCTACTTGCCATGTAAAGGTTCTAAATGTTTATTTGTGATTACTATTTTATTTCAATGTGTTTTTTCTATTATAAATGATTCCATACTGGCTGCTGATGGGTCACAGTGCATTGTGGCACTTGAGATTTAACTCTTGGGCAATCCCTCTGCACTTAAAGCAGCACAAAAGCTTGACAGGTGGAAAATGTATCTAAATACCATTTAAAATTTAAAATAATATTAATAAAATGTGTGGYACCTAGGTGTTCGACTGAAAGAAGGCTGCAATATAAATCGGAGCTTGTTCATTCTGGGTCAAGTTATCAAAAAGCTTTGTGATGACCCTTCTGGGTAAGCAACTTATGCCTGTTATAAAGCACTGCTACACTAAGAAAATAAAATCCTTTCTTTATAATCTTATTTTATAAATATATTTATTGCCTTTTTTCTATGCAGAAATCTGATTGGTTTTTTTTCTTAGCTTCATAAATTACAGAGACAGCAAGCTGACTCGAATTCTGCAGAACTCCCTTGGAGGAAATGCTAAAACAGTTATTATTTGTACRATTACTCCTGTTTCTTTTGATGAGACACTCAGTACTCTTCAGGTAAAGCTTCTCACCTGTTATCCTGCACTAGTCATTGTAGACTGGTTTGAGGAGTGGAAAATGTAATCTGCTGCATCTTTAATGATTTGGATATTTTGAAAGGCTTCTGTAAACTCAGAACTTGAAATATTTTTTCGGACACAGCATCTTGTTCCACTCATCTTGTGCTAGGTTGTCTACCTAGAGCTTTCTGAAAGTTGGAATAAAACTCCYCCTCTCCYTTGTCAGGCAGGAGATAACRGCTGTTATCTCMTTGACCWTTTCCAAATATAGTTAGAAAARTCCTTGWCAGCACAAGACRTTAGGCACTGCAGGAATTGAAATGTTAATGAACTGTATGTATTCTTTAGGTAGGATTGTCTTCCTTTTTGTTGATGTTTTGAGTTTTTTATTAAATAAAAAATAAYTTGCATAACACTTAAGAGTATCCCTTCACATTTTGGGTATTAATATCAAGCAAGGAAAACATRCCTTTTCAAAGCTTAGAACACATTAAAAATAAGCTAATTCAAATATTTGTGTCCTCTTATCTGCTGCTCTTTATCTACTAAACTCTCCCTTAAATTCTGTTTGGAAATGTGGGTCAGAATAAGTCTTTTTAGATACTTGTTCTTGAACTAWTGCCCATGAAAAAATGTTCTTCCAGTTTGCCAATACAGCCAAAGGAATGAAGAATACACCAAAAGTCAATGAAGTACTTGATGATGATGCTCTCCTGAAGAGATACCGCAAAGAAATTCTGGATTTGAAAAAGCAGCTGGAGGAAGTATGTAATAAATTAATCTATCCTTAGTACTGATAGCTCTTTGGAGACCACCTGTTTTAAACCAAAAGCAGTTAAATTTGGAGGGGTAGGTGAACTCTCTAATGTGATATCTGCATTTTTATTGAGAGAATAGTAATTAAAAAGATGATGCATAGTCTAGAACAACTGATGATAGTCAACATTGTGTGAAAATGAAGACTGAATGAGATCAACTAACAATTGTTAGTTGGTTGCACCTAATCAGTAGGTTAACATAATTAAGAAGTAGCACTTTGTCATGCCTTTATAGCATACTTTTACTGATCAAAAGACACAATATAATTAATTAATCTAAGAAGTTATTGAATGTCCAATAAAGATCCCAACTTTCTATTTTTTCCTCCCTTACTGATGTCTAACTTCAGTCTGAGTTGCAGGAAGTTGCATCTGCATTGATATCACTGGCAAAGTTGCGTCTAGAAAATAAACAACAGTAACTTGCCACCAAACCATGTAGTTTCTCATGTTTATCTTTCTCTAAAAATCTATGGAACTGTGGAATAATCTTGATATCTTGTTAGACCACAGATGATAAAACATAAATCATGGGAAAATAATGATGCTGAACATATTGTTTTAGTGCATTAAATCAAAGTATGCACATTTTTAATTGCAAATTATAAATACCCTTAGAGAAAAAAATTTAGAAAAATTAATTATTTCTCTTTTTTAAATGATTATGAATTTGCAACATAGACTTGAACTTGGGATTATGTTTCCTTTCTTCTGAGATAGTAGCTAGTGAGTTATGTTTCAAAGAAAGCTTTCTTTTGTAGCTAGAAAAATCTGAGGCTATATWGTTTCTGGGAATTTTGACCCCTTTTAAATACTAAATCTGCAGTCAAATAGTAGACTAAATTGTCAGTTTAATATTAACAATTAAAGATTCCTCTTCCAGACTTTAAAGAGTATATGTGTGTAGTTTTTAAATTTATCTTCTGTAGGAGTAGTTTCTGCTCTTAYAATGTCAGTTTAATTAATCTCCTCTTTATGGAAGGTGTCTTCAAAAACTCACATTCATGCAATAGAAAAGGACCAGTTGGCCCAGCTGTTGGAAGAAAAAAATTCTCTTCAAAAAGTACAGGAAGACAGAATACGAAACTTAACGGAGATGCTGGTGACTTCTGCTTCCTTTGCCTCAAAACAGAATATTAAAGTAAGCACCTGKTCCAGATCTTACTTGATAACTCTGAAATACTTTGCAAAAGGTAATATTAAATACATAGGTTAATATTGATAATAAAGAGTAAGTATGATGGGCAGTTTTCATGTTTTTTAGTATTTTTAAAGGKCTGACTTTTAAATAAATTTYTGARTATCAATTMAATGTGTTGCCCTGTGCTGAACAGACCACAGAAACTTTTTGCTTTCCAAGTAATTTTGAGGAAACTGCAACATACTGTCTAGTTAACTGCTGGTACTGATCCAGAACTAGTCTGATGCAATGTTTACTGTCTACCTAGTGGTTTGGTTTTATCACTTTTTCTGTRAATGCTTTTTTAAAGGCCAAGAGAAGAAGAAGAGTTACTTGGGCTCCTGGTAAAATAAACCAGGGAAATGTGAACTTCTTTGAAGACTTTGAAAATGCAATGGCGACTGAAACAAAAAAAATGAAGTTGTCTCTGCCAGCAGTACCAGATGTGGAGGATTGTAAGTAACTTTGGGGAAAAAATAAGGAAAATCTGCAAAGCAACTTTGAAGTCAGAAGTAATCCATTTTTAATAAATCTAAGTTTAAATCAAATTAATTTGCTAACAGTACAAAAGATAATTTTAGTTGGCACTGTATTCAGATGATATTTTATTAACTCAATTTTAAAAGTTGTTTGTAAGGAAGTCACATTCGTCTACCAGCAAAGAATGCTGCCTCGAAGGGAAGTGGGTTTAGCACAACAATACTGGTAGTTCTTGTGCTGGAAATAAGGTTCACTTTATTTAAAAAGCAGGAGCATAAGTCTTATTCTCCAGGTGAAATAATGTGTAGCATGGCCATCAGGTCCCCTCTCTCTACTCTGTGGTCCAGAGGAGGACCACAGACATGATCACAGGGCTGGGACACTTCTCCTGTCAGAAAAGGCTGAGAAAATTGGGATTGTTCAGCCTGAAGAAAAGGCTCTATTGTGATCTAATTGCAGCATTCCAGGGCCTGAAAGCGGCCTACAGGAAAGCTGGAGAGGGTGTGTAGAGATAGCAGGGAAATGGTTTTAAACGGAGAGAGTAGGTTTGGATTAGATACTGGGAAGAAATTCTTTACTGTGGGGGTGGTGGGGCACTGGCATAGGTTGCCCAGAGAAGTTGTGGATCCCTGCAAGTGTTCACAGCCAGGTTGGATGGGGTTTTGAGCAACCTGGTCTAGTGGAAGTTGGTCCTGCCCATGGCAGGGTGGCTGGAGCTAGATGGTCTTTGAGCACCTTTTCAACCCAGACTATTCTATGATTCTGTGAAATTCCTGATAAATAACTTTACAAGCATTGCGTTACATTTCCCAAAGGGAATGAGTTGATACTTAGCACAAATAAGTTGATTGTAGCACAAATTAAAAACAAATTAACAAAACTCCAAATGTTCTTGTGCACACTTTGAATGGAAGTTGCTTCTACCACCCCAGCTCCCCTGGATATTGAGCTTTTAATTTCTTAAAACTAAAGGTTAGAGGTAAGTGTGACATAAATGGCAGGGTCTACACAAACAGTTCTGCCATGCAGCCTACCCCAATCCCCCAGTTTTTTGGGGAAGTGTTCTTTAACACAGACTATCCATTCCACCCCTATTCTACCCCCAAAAAGGAG
This sequence comes from Malurus melanocephalus, assembly GCF_030028575.1. Lineage (NCBI taxonomy): Eukaryota > Metazoa > Chordata > Aves > Passeriformes > Maluridae > Malurus > Malurus melanocephalus. Next base: position 287,589 of record NW_026623920.1, on the reverse strand, counting down.
GGGGAAAAATGGAGAGGTGTGTGTGTAAAATTCCAAAATTTTATGGGGGCAGTCATTACTTAAATACCAGATTGAGACAGAAATTCAAGGACCCATAAGAGAARGAAAACTGAAAATTAGAAAAGAAATTTTCTAAGAAAATTGAACTGAAGACAAGAGGACAATTCAATGTTGCTGGATTACATCTTCTTATACCCTTATTATCTATCCTTCCATCAAACCCTTTTGCTTGTATGTGGATTGGTTTGGGCTTTTTTTTCTGAATGGGGTGGGGTGGTTTTTTTCTTTATATCTTGCAGGTTACTGTTGAATGGTTCTTTCCTCAACACTTAAACTTTTCCTAGTCTGTAGTTAAGTAACTTCATCAACTTGTGATAAATTTAGCTTCATCAACTTGTGATAAGATGGTCAGCCTAAGTATTGGTACTGGACTTCAGTGGTGTTCCCTTTCATGCCAGAAAATCAGGAGAGTCAGAAGTCCTACTCAGTGTGCTGTGGTTTTGSCACTGAATGATTGTTTCCAAAGTGGTAAAATTATTTTATGGGAAAATTCTTGATGCTCAGTTTCAAATCTGCTGAAACTTTTGTTAATACCTCTTTCTTTTCAGCTACCTTAGAGAATTCTGAATATGACAACTCTTGCCTGATGGTTCCTGATCAAATTTCAGAAGGAGAATGGATTGCTGGTCCTAACATGAATTGGGTAACATCATAATCTGTTTTGACTTTCTAATACTTTGCATATGCATAACATGCTTCTCAGTAAGATCAGCCTTACTGTTCTGTAGAACACCAGTATTCTGTKTCTGCTGAATTATTGAAACTGGTTAGAAAGTCTCTTGGACATCTCTGTGAAGCTGTGGTATGGTTCTGTGCTTCTATGGGTTTGTGGCAAATGACCCAGTAAACTTTGGTCTTTAAACAGGACTAGCTGTGAAAAGACAAGCAACAGGGAATGTAACACTCAAGCTGTTTGATCTTGTAGATCTGCTAAATGAGAGTGTTTCTTTCTCTAGACTCAGAAAGACTTTGAAGAATCYGTGCAGCTCTGTGAAGCATTAGCACTAGAAAAGGTAGGTCTGTTCTAAATTTTCTAGAAATAAGGCTGACATTGCAGCAACAGCTTCTAAAGTTTCTTGTGCTGCTTCTTCAGGATATTGCTGTAAATGAGGTCAACGCCCTGCAAGCTAACTTTAATAACCTAGTGCTGGAAAATGAGCAGTTGAAATCAGAAATAAATGAAATGARAGAGAAACTGAAGGAAAAAAAAGAAATAGATGAATTTGAAGCACTGGAAAGACAAACACAAAAAGACCTTGAGGTAAGCTGCATATAAAYAGATATTAATTCTCTATGCTTAAAAGCTTTCTAGGGTTTATTCAGTGTACATAGCCTTGGATGTTGATTCACAAATGGATGATGTTATAAGCTACATTCAGCAACAGAATCAATGAACCCAGGATTTAAACTGGGTTTACTTGGAGTACAGAATTCACACAAATTTTTGAAGAAGCCTGGTTAAACATGTATTTGTGTGTATATATGTAGCTATATGTTATTTTTATAAATGTGTGATCTGAATTTCATTCTAGACTTCTGTGAGGCAGTTGTTTTGCTACTTAAATATATTTTAGAGCTGCTTTGAAGTATGGTTGCTAAACCATATTTCCATATTTCTTGTGAGAAATGTCTTATAAACCAAGATAGGTCTGGCTTTTGGTAATCCATGGACTATGTGAACATTATCTATTTCACTTAGTCATGAAATAATTTTAAAATAATATGTGAATAGTAATGTCTGGAAAATCAAAATATTGTACTTCGTGCCAGGAAGTCAGAAAAAATGCAAACTTACCTACTGGATAACTTACGATATAGGAAGTGCTGACTTTCACTTCACCTCTTTGTGTGGTTATTGGAGATGTTCCTTGTTTGTCCAAATGTTTATGCTCTGATTCTGTAGTCTAAAATTCTTATTACTTGTATTAGGTTCTACCTGCCCAAAGGATAGACTGTAAGATAAGTTATGGCCAAAAAAAAGCCAAAACAGTAATTTGAGTTATTGAGACAGGGATGTATTATTCCATTTCCTTCCTGATACCTTTATTGGACATTACTTGTGCACATTAGTCTGTGTAATATCCTCCAATTATGACACTGACATTGAAGTTTGTTGCATCCTTTTGCATTGTTATTACATGTTATAATTTAACAATATTACTGCTTATTTGCATTYGTATTCCCTTCAATGATTTATGGATCTTAACTAAAATGGATTCATAAAATATTATTATTTAGCTTGTATTTAAGATTCTTTTTAGAAGACCCTTTGTATGCTAGACTGAATATTCTATCTTCCTTAGCCAGTTTTTAACAAATTCTAAGTTAATTTTCCCTGCAAAGTTTTTGCATAGCTAATAACAGATGCAACATCTAAAGTAGTTTCTATTGCAAGAATTGCTTTTTAATTATTTGTTTTCAGATATCTCAGGACAGTCCATAAAATRTAAGCAATTATTGATATCCATGTAGYGGATTAATTACAGCATTACTAAAARTTCACATACCTCTCCAAATACATTAGAAGAAATGTATTAGTTTGTACAGGTAATCTGTATAGGAATATTCACAGGAGAGTACTTATTTTAAAGCTTTTAGATGATCTTAAATTTATAGATTAGATTTTCTTAACCTAAGCTTGTGACTACATATAAGTACTTGTAAATGAGTGCTTATTGTAAAACTTTTCTAACAAAGACCAAAAGAAAGAAATTGAAAAATCTCCTATCTAATCTTCTACTTGTGACTTCTTTCAGAAAATGCCACTAAATGTGTTCATGGCTTGTTTTACTTCCATTCTGGCACCTTCTCATTCCTGTTAGTGGATATATTAAATCACAAATATCTGCACTGCATTATGAAAAGCTGCTTGGCATCACTTGAATTTGAAGTGTTGTATCTATGCAATTTCTATATTAATTGCTTTGATCACATTGCTCTCGCTCATCAAACTATYACAGATCAAATTGTACTTGAATCCTTTCTAATTGCAGGGAAKCTAAAACAGGGCTTTGCATTGCATCTATCCAATCTGAAAGAATGTGTAGCATCTTGATTTGTAGCTGTTTAAGTAGGTGTGTGAGTATGTATGCAGTTTGCCCACTACTAAAACAGAAAACACAAGATAGATCTGGCTTGTTTTCATGGTGTTGGCAACTAAAACTACTGGTGTGGGTGCTTTCTAACATCCTCTGCAATTTTGCTTTAATTTGCTCCACAGATTCAACTAATGCATGAAATTACCAACTTAAAGAATCTAGTTTCAAATGCTGAAGTGTACAATCAGGAACTTGAGGTGAGCCTCTCCATGAATTTACAGGTAGTAAGACTTGTATGAAATGTGCTTGGTTTATTTAGCTTGAAATACTGAATCTGCTGAGGACAAGCTAGACATCAGTGGGCTCTGGTTAATCTTACAAGCTATAAGGAGGATATGTATGTGYCTAAAAACCATGAATGCTTTCTGTGTAGGTTTTGATACATTCTGACTTGAAAAACCAAATGGAGCACTAGAATCTTTTTTCCCCCTTTATTTCTCCAACTTTTAGGTAGAAATAAATTCCAAACTGGAACAGCTGAAAGAGAAAGAGAACAAAATAAATATATTACAGAATCGTGTGGAAGAACTACAAAAAGCARGATTGGAAAAAAAGGAGACATCTTTTTCAGTGGTAAACTTGAGTTTTCTACGGGGTTGAGGAATCACTTTGGTTTTCCTGAGTTGAATTATTTTTAGGTATAACTGTGGTATAGTAAATATCCACTTCCATAAGAGATGTTAGAAATTCATACAGTGGTACTCTGGGGAAGTCAAGCTATGGGAAACACTGCTCTTTATCCCATCTCTCAAACAACCTGCTACTGTTTTTCTTTGTTTTCTGAGCTTGTATTTACATTTAACCACGTTAGAATGAATACATTTGCTTTATTATGGCTTTGTGGTTTTTTTACTTGTTTGAGTATTGTCTTTTTCAGGGAGACACTGATAAGCTAATTGAGGAAATTCAGCAGCTGARCAAATCCCTCTTTGACAGTGAAGCCGTAGCCTTGGATGCCAAAAAGGAATCTGCTTTTCTCAGAAGTGAAAATTTGGAGTTGAAAGAGAAGATGGCAAGTACCTGTTGAACTGCATTTATGGCTGTAACAACTGCTGTTAAGGGCCTGTCTGCTTCCAGACTAGAGAAGGCAATCAGTGCGGTGAAGCACTAGACATTAGATTTCTCCAAATACTCTTRTTATGGAATTTGTGGAAAATTGGTCTTCAGGAAAGAGATAAAAAGAAAGTAAAGGCATTTTCCGCAGGAGTGGGCGGTTAGTATGTTTACCAGGAGAGACAGAAAGAGAGAAGAGAGCAAAGCATTCTTTAGGGCATTATTAGGACRTAAGAGTTCAGACCTAATTTTACCAGAGAACAAAGGAGAATAAGAGATGTGAACTCAGAAGTGGTATGGAGCTTACTTTGAGCTTTGAAAAAATAGTAAAGACAAAACAGTAGCAGCAGCTGTAGCCTTGATCTCTAAGATATGTCTTGTTAGAGGACTCTGACAAGAATGCAGTTGTTAAATTGTGCCTTATTCTGCCATATTTATCAAGGTTAAACTGTTCAGAGTGACAATTGAAAATGTACCAGATGCATTACTTAAATGTTAAACACATAGACTTTTATTTTGTGTGTGACTTGCATGTTGTATTGTTTTCCTGAGAATGAACTCTTAAATAACTACAATCAAATGCAAAAGGATGTTCAATTATATCAAAGCCAAATAGAAGCGGGAAAAACCAGTTACCGAAAAATGCAAGCTGACTTGCAGAGAGAGTTGCAATCTTTGTTTCAAGAAAACACAAGATTGACTTCACTGATGGAGGGTAAAGTTCCAAAAGGTACTGTTCCAGGTGGTGCTTTTTCCCTGCTTCCCCTGTACTCTCTTTTCCCTCTAATGGTGGGAGGATAGGCAAGGCTTTGGCTCTTGGCTTTTTGAATGCTTGGAGACTATCAGTATAAAAATACTGGAGTAGCTGGTATTGCTGGCATGCAGTAATTGCTTGAGCACCTTGAATTTTTTGGTAAGTTTTACAGGTTTTGTATTTTGCACAGTCAAGTTAAAGAAGGTTTTTGGAGAGAATCTAAAATAAACTGGATATCAACCAAACAAGTGCTGACAGTATTCAGACCAAGAGCTTAATCTTTCAATTGTTTGCCACAGTAAAGTACATTTTTCTGACATTATACTTGTATGAGATCCAGAATGCATTATAAATCTTCTGCTTAATTTAAAATATGCTTTTGTTCTCTTGCACTTGCTTACTATTCTAAACTTAATTCTCCAGATTTGCTCTCTCATGTGGAGCTGGAAAAAAAGGCAGCTGATTTAAAAGGAGAACTCGAAAACGCTTTGAAAGAGAATGCACTTCTACAAAAACAAGTAAATGAGCTATCAGAATTTCAATCCCTACCAAATACTGTTGAGATGCAGAAAAAAGAGGTAAAAAAAAAAAATCCAACCTTTTTTCTTGATTCTGTATTGTACTTGACTGGTAATGTACTAATGGAGGCCTATTGGATATGTAGTTTTAAAGCCAAAAGTTCTCATGAATCAACCTGAGATTTTTACAGCTAAGTTTGTTAAATTGTTGTTTCTCAGGTGTTTAATATTTATRCCTAAGAATAAGTTTAAGATCATATGTTTAGTCACTGTCTGCTGTAATTTATCATTATTTTCTAGTACAACATTTGCATGTCTGTTTGGTATGGTCACCATTGATAACTGAATGTATAGTTATAATGGTGTTGGAACCTGCATACTATTCTAAAACTTTTTTTTGTCTAATTGGGCAAAGAGAAAATATTAAGATGTATTGTGGTCTATGTTTTCCTGTACTTGGTTTCCTATATCTGCWTATGTACCTGGTTTTTATAATGAAGTTATAACAAATATTGATTTAGAAAACACTATATATAAATATTGCTTTTCTGTTGGCAGATTCTTGAAAAATGTGARGAGTTACACTTATTAAAACTGGAAAATGAAAAGCTGCTTTCTGAAGTAGCTGATAATGAAACGAGACTTAAACATATGACAGAAGAAATTGAAAAATCAAAAGACARTCTAGCAGATGCACAACTGAAATATGTGAAGTCAGATCAGGAATATGTAGCACTTAAACAGCTCCATGAAGAAATAGAACAAAAGTACATTGCTGCATCAGAAAGCAATGAACAAATGAAGCTCCAAATAGAATGTCTATCTAAAGAAGCACAAGAGTCCAAAACAACTTTGGATGAAGTGAAATTAGAGGTCAGTGTCAGCTTGCTCCTTTTTACACATAAGACTTGAAGAATTAATTCATAAAATTTAAAAAAAAATGTTTTGGATAAATACTCTTAAAGACATGAGATATATCATTGACTTCGTCTGCCATGAGTGAGTATTACTTATTCTGTGCCAGGGGGTATGATGTTGAAGGATTACTCAGCTCAGTGGTCTGTTTTTGTGGGAAAAAAAATATATGTTGCTCCAGGTTTTCCTTCTGTACTTGATCACTTCATTCTTCTTTTCTTTTTAGTGTTCTTAAGTAATGTCTTTACGTAATTTTTTTTTCTATAAATGCTGCTCTCACCTGCTCTATATAAAGTCATAGAAAAAAGGTTTCTTYATTGGGAACTGGAGACCTTTTAGAACACAACTTTGCTCAAATGAGAGAGAATCACCACAGAAATTGGCCATTAGAAAGGAAAAATCTTAAAAAAAAACAATCAAGAAGAAAAGGAAGCTAAAGATATGTATCTTTGACAAAGCTTTGGGCACTGCTGTGGCTCTCATATACCAGCTTTGGTTTTGATAATTCCTAAGCAATGCTACAGTTTCATGTGTAGTGCTATGCTTCAGTAAGACTTTTGCTGCTAAGGAGAAAGACACAGGAAGGTTCCAWAAAGAAATGCTTATTTATTGTGGGCAAGAGTATAAGCAGTGACCTAAAGGAAATAATTAACTTCATAGCTAGCATCTCTCATTCTTTCTAAGCTTATAAAAGAATCTGTGAGAACATGTACACATAATGGAGTTCTACATTACAATTAAAGTGTTTGGCTTTTATTTTTTTTTTTGCAAACTAAAGCTCTCTAGCAAAATGAAAGAATTGGAAGAAAAAACAGCTGAGCAAAACCARCTTCTTGAGTTAAGAGAAAATCTTATTCAAACTCAGCAGAAGTTAAATGAAATGGAGCAATTAAAAGAGGAAGAAAGGAATAGTGAATTGAGACTGGAGGCCAAGGATTYGGAGATCCAGGCAATCTTGCAGCAGCTTACTGAATGTCGGGAAGAAATAAAAACTCTAACMCAGGAAAGAGATGACCTGAAGCAAAAAGAGGAGTCTCTCCAAGCTGAGACAGAGCAACTCAGAGAGGATATAAAGGAGACCGTTTCAACGGTAGGAATTTTGCATTTTTAGGAATAGATCATGCATGTTAAGACTTATAAACTATATTAAAATATTTAGGAGAATATAGGCGTAGGAGTTTGTGTAGTTGTTTATAATCCAGGAATACTTACTAATAGTGAAATATTTGTATTTTCTTTGTGGATTTTCTGTCTTCTATTCTAAAGAACATCTTGGCACAGGAAGATCTGAGAAATACACAAAGTTCTCTGAAGGAATCCCAGAAAACTGTCAAGAAGCTGGAAAAAAGTATTTCTGAAAAAGAATCTCAGATTCTGAGTGTTGAAGAGGCACTAGGGAAAACCATTAAAGAACTCCAAATACAGGTAAAAGTTTATGTAATAATTAAAACRAGCCCAGTTAATCTGCTTATAGTTTCTTTGCGTGTCCTTAATTTTCTAGGCTCTTAATAGCAWGTGGGCAAGAAAATAGTACTGTCTAATCCAGTCTTTATCAGCTGCTGCTCTGTTTCTGTAGAGCTTCAAGCTGCAATGTACACTCTAATAAACCTTTGCTTCACTAGTGTGCCCCATGTTTGTGGCTTTAAGTGGTGGCATTGGGTGGCAAATGGAAGAAGAGATAATTGTTACTGAAGTGCAGCAATGAGGATAAGGATTTATAACAGTYCCAATGAGAACATGTGATTGTCAATGGCAGCTCAGATCCCAGCGTACAGCAGAAGGGTCCTCCACTGGGTTGTGTGCCTATTTATTCAATAATTAGCAAAGAAGGGTGCCAAGAATGTTGTCTGGTGCTCCACTGGCAGTTTTTCTGGAGGGAGAATCCACACTATGTGAGATGGGTTTTTTTTTGCCTGAGCTGTGTTAGCTACCTGAAAGTCAAAGGTAGTAAACTCAGAATTTGCCTGCTTCAGAACAGATGCATAAAAGGAAATCCAGTAGGTTGTTTCTTTGGCTTCTTCCTTTCAGATATTTTCTAGCTAGAAATCTGGCCTATATTGCAGAAGGTACTACCAAACTATTAAAATTTAAAACAAAAAAGGTGGAAGGGTCCAAGAGTTGCTTTTGAAGCTTTTCTACTTCGGTTATACTGGCTTGATTTTAAAAATACCATAAGAGAGTGAATCAAACAAAATTTTGGCATTTAACTTTATTTTGAATTGATGAAAATGCTG